>NC_052535.1:89673255-89827956 GCF_016699485.2 Gallus gallus
GAGCAGGTGTCCCTTAACCCACCTATCTGGAGGTCCCACATATTAAGTTGTATGATGATACGGTGAGAGGATATTCCTCCTCCTGGAGAATCTGCTCTTGGTTTGAATATTGGCAAAGAATTGGTGTCCTGGAGACTTGCTAATAGTTTATATTTTTCCAAAGCAATTAGGCCTTGAGGCACAGCAAGCTGATGGGATACAACCCAGGGGAATTGGTGATGTCAGCCTGGAATGACCTGCAAATTCAGGATTGTGTTCCAGAGACATTTGCATTTCTCCTTACTTCCATAGAGCCTCCTTACTTCATCCACCTTGAAGGATGATGAGAAACTTGAGCAGTGTGTAACATCCTCAGTGCTGTCCTCTTGGAGCAGGAGTTTCACAGCTTTGGAAAACCAATGGATGTTCATGTGAAGGAGGTGAGGAAGCCAGAGATCTCTTAGCAGAGAAAACCCCACCTCAAAGGTCTTCCAGCTGTTAGGATGGGCACCAAGCTCATCTTTGGAGCTCCCATTGCCAAACATCTCACAAGGGCCCATTGGGGACTTAGCTGAGAGGTGAGGAAGCGAAGCAACAGCGCCCATGGGGCAATAACTCTACTGTGCACTGGGGTGGTAACCCATCCTAATCTGTAAGCTTGCCTTGTGGTTTTCTATTTGAGAATATGAGTTGTTATAGCAGCAGCACCTTTGTAGCAGCACACGGTGGCCATTCACAGAGCATGACAGGGTCCCAGCGGGGTTATTTCTGCATGGTGGGCTCCTTCCTACTGCCAGCATTTGGTGGTTGAAGTGTTGCAACATTGGTTTAAATCAGACCAGAAAAGAAGCTGACATCCCAAGCCTGCACGTGGTGATGTGCAAACTGAGTAGTGGGCTCTGCACAGTGCTTTTCTTCCCAGTCTCACCACTAGCACACTTCCCCCATCTGTTAATACAGCTTGAAAATGTGCAAAGTTAAAGAGAGAAGTAGTGAGGTATCATTTGGGGCCGTGCAGCTATTTTCTTTTGGTGGTCATGAGAGCAAGGACAGAACGCTAGAATATATACAAGCTGGGTTGGCAAATAACTCTCCAACCAGCTCAGCACAATAACAATAAACACAAAGCTTTGGGGGGCAGCTCTTATTTCACTTTATTTCCTGAGATGACCCAAGTGACAATTCATCTGGGCTGCAGCTCACGTGTGCAGGCAGCACAGTCGGCACGTAGTGAGCTGTGGGATGGAAGTGACAGCGAACATCTTGAGATGGGACTTTCTTACCTCAGCGGTGGCAGTGGGGAAGATGCTCACTGATGCTGAAATGATCCAAGCCAGATTGCTGAGCTGTGAAAGACAGGAGGGGGTGGCAGGCGCTGGGGCAGAGGGAGCCAAGGAGGTTGACCTGAGAGAGAGGGGCTGTGCTTCCAAGGAGGGGCAGTTTTTACACCTCTAAGCAAGCTGCGTGTTCCAGTATTGTGTTCCAGTATTTAACAATATATCTGCTAACTCCACCTTTGTGCTCAGACTGCAACTGATTCAAAATACAACTATTCCTTACCAGATCGTATCGAGACTTTCCATATCCCTATCCATATCCGTATCCATGTCTATATCTATATGCATATCCATATCCAGGCTGGATGTGGCTCTGGGCAGCCTGGGCTGCTGGTTGGCGACCCTGCACATAGCAGGGGTTTGAAACTAGATGATCACTGTGGTCCTTTTCAACCCAGGCCAATGTATGATTCTATGATCCTGAAGGGTTTTGCATGGGCTCAGATACCATCGCCTTGCATCGTGCACCTCCAGCTATTAATATTAGCACTACTTAATTTTGATGAACTCTGTGTTCTTGTTTTGAGATGTCAGCTCAGAGAGCTCGTGTTTCATCCATCACCTCGCTTGTCAGTAGTTTGCTGCTTGGAATTTGCCTCTCCCTGAGAGATGGAGGGAAAGAAGCGGTAAGAGATGCATAACAGAGCGGGATGTGCTTGCCCGTGTCCGCTCTGAATTGCTGTGGGATCAAATCAGATCAGGTTCAAACCAACCGAGAAGTTTTGACAGCTCAGGAACACTCCGTGAGCTTTATCAGGCAGAGATTTTGAGATGAAGTCTGGGCTCCATAGCAGTCTGATGCCAGCAACCAGAATAATTAGTGCTTCTGCTGCTGCCAGCTCTGAGGTTTTCTTGTTTAATATGGTGAATGGTGACAGGACCCTTCTGTCTTCAGCACAGTGAAGTGGGAAAAGTAATCCTAGCTGTAAAGCTGCTAGAACTGGTGACCTTCACCTAGATGTGGAGCCTGTTCCAACAGGTAGACCTGATCTCCAGTGAGCTCCTTGGGAAGGAAGAATGGTGGAATGTTTTGAGTTGGAAGGGACCTTGGAAGGCCCAACTGCCCTGCAATGATGAGACACTCACAGCTCCATCAGTGCTCACAGCCCTGTCCAGCCTGACCTGAATGTCTCCAGGGATGGGGCATCCATCATCTGTGTGGACAGCCTGTCCAGAGAAGGCTGGATGTGGTTCTCCTGGTCTTGTTCATAGAGCTCTGGTTGATCTCATGTGAATGACTGTGCTCAGAACATGAGTAATAACATGGAACTCTGGTAAGTGGGATCTCAGATAAATTAAATGAAGTTCCTTACACTGCATATGAGGAAAAAGTCCTTTATAATAGGAGTGGTGAGACAGTGGCACAGGTTGGTAATTCACCATCCAATGAGCACCAGGTAGGAGATAGCAGTTGGCTTGCTGAAGGAGCTGAGTGGTGAGCAGAGGTGGTTTCCATGCTGAGCTTCCAGCCAAGGAGGAGTTGGCACCAACTGCTCGCAGCCTTTTGGGGCTCAGCTTTCATAGAATCATAGAACCACAGAATCCTATGAGTTGGAAGGGACCTCCGAGGGCCATCAGTCCAACTCCCCTGCAATGAATGGGGACAAGAGTTTTTTGGTTTCTTTTTTAGATTAGAAAATCAATTCCGACCAGCGCCTCTTCATGCCGGGAGCGCTTCCATTAATATCACATGGGGAAGGCAGCCCAAGCGCTGAAAGTGGATATAGTTTGAATGTGAAGGAAGGTTTTGTGTATGAAACTGAGAAATGCTTCCCAGTCTGACACCGGTTGATTGATTGCAGTTCTGCTGAAGATTAGCCAGACGTTTTAAGCACCGCAATTATTCATGTTTTCATAGTTAGATGCTATATTTAAACTGTGCCTAACGATGTACGTACACTGGGTTGTACCGCCGCTCCTGAGCGGGGAGGGAGAATGTGATTTTTTTATTTTTTTCTTCTTAATTATTTCATTCTTCCAGATAGCTTTTCTGCCATGTGTGCACTCGAACTCAGCAAACCCAGTGAGCACATGATGTCAATTACAGCCACTCTGCCCTCGGCACCAGCAGCCATGGGAGGTGGGGGATGCCCAGGGAGAACAGGGGGCCAGGAAGTCCTGGGTGCAATTTTCTGGGGGCAGAAATGCTCTTAGGAATGGGAACGGCTCTCAGGGACACTCAGGCCCACTGGCTCGGTCTTTGCAAAGCGTTTTGATACTAATGGGATGGGAGAGGTAATGGAATAACATGGGCAGAAATCTGAGACAGCAGCCGGTTATGTCATTTCTGGTGAGTCCTGGGGTTGGTGAGGAGGTAATAATGGAAGTTTCTTAGCCTCCTCTTCAGAAAATAAGCTCAGCCACTCTTTTCTCTGCACAATTGTGCTCGTGAATGGCGCGTTCTGAACAACAACTCGCATAGCGATCTCCAGCCAAATCCCTGTCTCAGTTTCCACGTGAAAGAAAGAAAGAAAGAACACATTGCGAGCTGAAAAATTGCCGTGTTTCAAAATGCTTTTCAATCTTTGGATGAACAGCACTGTCTTAATAGCAGGCGATGCTCCTGATAAGCTCTCAGTTGTTGCAGGGCTGAATTTCCCATTGGTGGGAGCGAGTGAGCTTGGGTCACCAAGCTGAGCTTGCACAAAGGCAGTAGTGCTCATCCTGGAGATTTTTTATTCTAAAGGAGTCCATTAAAGGTAACCAAGAAAGACAAATCTATCGCCAATAAGCTTTAGTTAATTATTCAGGAGTCTGCTTCTCTCTCTGATGAATTTTTGGAGCTTGGCAGATCATAGAATCCTAGAATGGCCTGGGTTGAAAAGGACCACGATGGTCATCTGGTTCCAACCCCCCGCTATGTGCAGGGTCGCCAACCACCAGACCAGGCTGCCCAGAGCCACATCCAGCCTGGCCTTGAATGCCTCCAGGGATGGGGCATCCACAGCCTCCTTGGGCAACCTGTTCCAGTGCGTCACCACCCTCTGGGTGAAAAACTTCCTCCTCATATCCAACCTAAACCTCCCCTTGTCCTATCACTTTCCAGCCTCATAAAAGGCTGGTTAAAAAAAGAGATCAAAACCCTCTGACTTAAGGGGAGAGGAAAACCTGGCCTTGGGATGCATTTCTTTTCATGAGGAATGGATGACAGCATGTTCACTGCTGTGCAATACCAGTTCAGAGATTCACAGGAGCATTTATCATACTCTACTCATTGAGATTTGTAACTCTTATAGCAGAGCCCTAAGTCAACGTTTCAACCCCTACTGTTTCCACTAAAGAGCACTATTTACCAATTTGCCTTCTTGATATCTCAGAACACAAACACAACCTGCCAAATAGTGGCTGATGGTCTTTATGGTCCCTTCCAACCCAAGCCATTCTATGATGCTGGCAACGTATAAGGAATGATGGCAGATCTGATGTGTCATGAAAGGGTTATTTTCATAGAATCATAGAATGGCCTGGGTTGAAAAGGACCACAGTGATCATCTGGTTTCAACCCCCCTGATATGGGCAGGGTCACCAACCACCAGACCGGGCTGCCCAGAGCCACATCCAGCCTGAGGCTGTGCTCTCAGTGACATTCCTTGACGGAGTCGGTTGTGTAATTGAGCACAGGTGATTTTTTTAAAAATATATAAATATAGATGGATATATATTGAACGTTTTTATTCCATTTTTGGATGATTTATAGCTTTGGAGCATTACAGCTGTTTAGACTATATAAAAGTTTGGCTTCACATGTCCTCGCCTCCCATATGTTACAGTATTAATAACCCTCTGCGTTACTACGTGTAATTCATTTTTCCCCCCAAACCAGTGCTATCCAGACAGCAAGCCATGCAGGAAGGTTGTCAGGTGTCTGAGAGCCTTATCCTATCACTGCAGCTGAAGTTCATTGAACCATAGAATGGCCTGGGTTGAAAAGGACCTCAAAGATCATCTAGTTTCAACCCCCCTGCTACGTGCAGGGTCGTCAACCACCAGACCAGGCTGCCCAGGGCCACATCCAGCCAAGTTGTGCCCCAAGAGCCAATTGCACCAGCAAAGATGAGGTGGCAGAGCTGCTTGTCCAGCGGTGGATGGCTGAGATCAATTAGCATTCATCATAGAATCATTAAGGTTGGAAAAGACCACTAAGACCATCCTGTCCAACCCATCACCACCATTAGCTGGTCACTGAGCTGCAGCAGCTTGCTTGGCATCCTGCACCCACCCTTTGCTGGATTTGCTCTGTGCCTGCATTAATACCCTCTGCCATAGGAATGGCCTCGTGCTGTTCCACCTCCCTTTGCTGGGAAAAAGGAGAAGAAACACAGCACAATGTGGCAGTGCACGACAATAGCCACAGGCTCGAGCCTGCCGTGAGCCTTCCAACGGCCGTTTTGCTCACTATTCACCATCGCTTGTCAAAAGAAAGCCCTTGAAAGGAGGCAAACAGATATTGTAGGGCCTGTCATGTCAGCCTGTCAAAGGCGACGGGGCGGGCGCGGAGCGGAGCTGCCAGTGTGTGGCCACCAGGAAGCGAGTGCGTTTCTGTTGGCCATTTATTACTGGTTTTGAAAGGAGCTTTGAGCCTACCTTAATGCCAGCCATTGTGCAACCGCAGATTAATAATTTCCTATCTCAGTGGGGTTTTGTGACTTACGGTTACAGGTAACAGGATCAGGACTGCCTCGCTGTTTGCAGAGGATAACATTTGGCTTTACCATGCTTTCTAAAATCAATTTAACCTCCCCTTACTGGCATCACTAAAGACAGAAATCTTCCATGTAAGGCATGAATGCGGACAGCGGGACGGCAAACAACTTGCCGCGACTCCGACTGGCCATGGAAAAGGGCTAATCCCTTTGCAGGTTGTGTAAGATTAGCAGGGGAGGCTGCAATTCAAGGAGCGTGACTTTGCACTCATTTTACACTGGCCAGCAACCAGCAGAAGATGCTCTACGTCTTTTGTTCGTGCAATTAAGCACCACATAAATATCTGACAGATGAGGTGCTCCAGGCTCACTGAGTTATGGCTGTGGCTTGCAGAAATCAGTCCAGCAGGCAGTGATGTACTATTAGTTTCTATGCTAGGAAGGTGGTGGATTTATTTTTCTCCGTTTTGTGAAGCTACTGTGTAATCCCAGGAACGCTTCTTGTTTAAGGTTAAGGTTTAGTTCTGGGCAACCTGCTAAGAAATGTGAATTGTTACCATGAACTCTACTTGGCCTTTCAGCTTTGTTGACAGAAATTTACTCCAGATAGACAAAAGGGAAAAGAAAAGAAAAAAAAGAAAGAAAGAAAGAAGCAGGTGAGGTCATTTGGAGTTGAAAGAAGCCTGAAGCGTTGAGTGTTCACGAGGGGAGCGGTGCCAAGGCCGCCGATGGCCTTATCCAACATGGGGCAGCTCTGGGCTCTTCTCATAGGCGTCACCCTGCAGGTCCCTACTCCAAAACTGTGCTATGTAAGCCCTGAGTGACAGAGCACATGTGCATCCATGTTGCTTGAAGAAAAGAAGATAGGAAGAAGCCTTGTCACCTCATCACAGTTGGCACAATAGAAGGAAGGGCCATCCAGAGGGACCTGGGCAGCCTCAAAGAATGGGTCCATGTGAACCTCATGAGGTTGAGCACGACTTCACCAAGAGCAGATCATGCCTGACAAATCTGGTGGCTTTCTGTGATGGAGTGATGCTTCAGTGGACAACAGGAATGGAAACTGATGTCATCTATCTGGACATGTGACATAATCCCACACTGCATCCTTATCTCTATGTTGGAGAGAGATGGATTTGAAGGGTGGACTATTCAATGGATAAAGAGTTGATTGGATGGTCATAGGCAGAGGGTTGTTGTCACTGGCTCTATGTCTGGGGGGAGGCTGTTGACGAGTGGTGTCCCTCAGGTATCCATCTTGGGACCAGTGCTCTGTAACACCTTTATCAGTGACATAGATTATGGGGTCATGTGCAACCTCAGCAGTTTGCCAATGGCACCAAGCTGAGTGGTGCAGTTGATACAACAGAAGGAAGGGACACCATCTAGAGAGACCTGGACAGTCTTGAAAAGTGGGGCCACGTGAACCTCACGAGGTTCAACAAGGCCAAGGACAAAGTGCTGCACTTGGGTCAGGGTGATCCCAGATGTGTGTACAGGCTGGAAGAACTCACTGAGAGCAGCCCTGCAAAGAAGGACTTGGGGGTACAGATGGATGAGAAGCTGGACGTGAGCCAGCAGTGTGCTCTTACAGCCCAGAAGGCCAGCAGTACGAAGGGCTGCAACAGCAGAGGGGTGACGGTGGGCATAGAGGGAACTGTCAGCAGTCTGTTCTGGTAGGGGGCAGCCAGCCCATAGAAGGGGTTGGATCTGGATGATCTTTGAGGTCCCTTCCAAACTGGCTGTTCTGTGATTCTTCCATTGTGAACCAGTGTCCTCTGTTTTAATTTCAGTGTGTTGTTCCCTCGTCCTCAATAGAGTAGGTCTACTACTCTAATACTACTCTGTGTCTGTACAGCTGATCTTTGCATTTGCAACAGCTGTTGTCTCCCTTCCTCTCCTCCATGAGGCTGATCAGTGCCAAATCCTCACGTGCTGTGTTTTCTACATCTGATCATTCTCTCTGCCGTCCTCTGAATGCTCTCCAGTTGATCCCCATCCCTCGTGCATCACGGGCTCCAAAACTGAGTGCATTACCTAAGCTGAGGACGATGCAGGATGACTCCGTGTGTCTCCAGGAATCTGCTTTTCTCCCTATCTTGTTATGTTAAAGAGGAACAAAGTGCCATCTCCTTGCTCTGCATTTGCACCCTATGCTCTCCATGGGGACCAGCGCTCCTTGGCAGGAATCACAGCAGCTGCAGGGTGCTGTAACACCTTGTTAAAGCACAAACTCTGCCTTTAACTGTCTCCTCTTTGGATGAATTAAAAGAAAAATCCCCCTTTGCTGGTTTGCTTGGGGATGATTACAGCCCTGGGGTGGGTGTGCAAGTTGCTCAGCCCTCAGCTCCCATTGCAGCATCAACTGCAGCATAATCCAGGGATTTTTCCAAGGCTGCTGGGCCAGCAGCAGGAGAGGAGTTAAGCTGGTCCTATGAGAGTGATAAATAAGATTTTAGCAAGTTCCCCTTTTCTTGTGGGACCCGGGCATGCCTTTGTTATTTGGTGCTTGAAGCAATCCAACAGGAAGAAAAACCCACCTCCTTCTGTGGCTTTGGTCCTCCTGCTGCTCTTGGCCGCCGTTGGGTACAGTTTGTTGGGCACCTCTCTCTCTTCCTGATCCTCCCCATGCAATAATGCGCCGCTCATGGAGCTCTGCTCAACCCCAGAAAGAGAAATAAATTGTGCATAAACAAATGCAGTACGTACAAATCCCCCTTGGAAGGCAGCCTGCCTGTTTTATAATTAATGCTGCTATTGTTCTCCTCTTTTTGTATATTTAGATGGTCTTTTTGTTTAAGGTTGATTACTTGCTGCTCCTTTGGGTATCTCTCTGGGGAGGGAAATGGATGATATTTCAACAGCAGATCAGCCATAATACGTACAAAATAAACAGGCTTGCTAAAAACATCATAAAGGCCCCTTTGTCCTGACAGATAGCAGAAGAGGAAGAAAAAAAAATAGCTCCACAAGTATGCTGGTGAGTGTAACTTATCTATTAGATCACCCATTGCTGCGATTGTACCGGAAAGTGTCCTAAATTAAACACTTCCACCCTTCGCTGGTCACCTGAAATGTCACCCCGGCTTTAAGGGCTTAGCAGATCGGATCATATCAGTATTCCCAGCAGCAGCCCAACCTGTGCCTGTGTAAGGGCTGCTTGCTAAGTCTGGGAGCTTATGACCAACAGCAGTGTAATAGGTTGCATGTGCCATCGATTAAATGACAGTTTTCCCTCCTAATAGAATTGCTGTCGGCTTTGGGTTGAGTGGTCCCCATCCCCAGCTGTGAGTTTGCTTGGTTATCTCATTTTAATGATCGAGTTTCCATTTCTTCCATGAAAGCAATTTATATTTCAGAGGATATGGAGGGGGAGAGGTGAAGGTGACAACTGGGAGCTGTCACATGGAGGACCTGGGTCCTCAATGCAGGCAATGTGCGGGGTCAGCCCCGACGTCTTCAGTTGCGTCTTACGATGGCACTTCCACTTTGATGGCTTATCAAAGCAAGGGATTGCTGAGGAGCAGTCCCCATTCATTATTAACCACAGGGTATCATAGAAGGGCCTGGGTTGAAAAGGACCACAATGATCATCTGGTTCCAACCCCCCTGCTATGTGCAGGGTCGCCAACCAGCAGCCCAGGCTGCCCAGAGCCACATCCAGCCTGGCCTTGAATGCCTCCAGGGATGGGGCATCCACAGCCTCCTTGGGCAACCTGTTCCATTGTGTCACCACCCTCTGGGTGAAAAACTTCCTCCTAATATCTAACCTATACCTGCAAAAATGTTGCCTCCAGTCGGACACGCTGTTATGTGCCCATTCTTTTCGGAGCTGAAGTTCAGCGCTGGGTTAATTGCTTTTGGTCTGGAGTTATCTCCAGGACATCCTATCAGTGGTTTGTCATCAATAAATAAACTTGGAAGAAAATTTAAGACATCTGTATGGACTAAAAATGTTGGGTATGAAATCATAGCAACATGGGCTTGGCAGAAGAGGCCATTATAACGAGATTAGTTCTCATAAACAACTTCATGATGTGTTTTGAAATGCTTTGTTAGACTGTGCAGGTGGAAAGGGCCTGAATTAGATGGGGCTGAAGCCCAAGGAGGCTGTGGATGCCCCACATGTGGATGCATTCAAAGCCAGGCTGGATGTGGCTCTGGGCAGCCTGGTCTGGTGGTTGGTGACCCTGCACATAGCAGGGGATTGGAATGAGATGATCATTGTGGTCCTTTTCAACCCAGGCCACTCTGTGATTCTGTGATTCTATGACACACCATAGAATCATCAAATCACAGAATGGTGTGAGTTGGGAGAGACCCTTAAGGGCCATCTGGTCCAACTCTCCTGCAGCGAATGGGGACACCCACAGCTCCATCAGGTGTTCACAGCCCCATCGAGCCTGACCTGAGTGTCTCCAGAGATGGGACATCCACAACCCCTCTGGGCAACCTGAAATTCACTTGAAAGCAGCCACAAAGCCAGGAGCTGATCTACAGCCACAAAGCACATTGGAGCTGGTGACGTTCAGACCCGTCCTCCAGCAGCTCATAGACCACACAGGGGATTGATGTCCTTGGGAAACGTGTTCGTGTGTCAGTTAGAATGCCACATTGCCTCCGTGCCTCAGTCGTCCATCCTCACGTGGATGCTAATTCTGCATCCTGCCTCTCCTACATTAAGCTCTTCAATGTTGGATGGAGCACCATGCAAACCATCACGCTGGGTCAGCTCGGAGCTGAGCACGCTGATGTTGGGTTCCATCCCTGGGTTTCTCTCCAACCTTCCTGGACCTGAAGGATTTTTCTTTGCCAGCACAAGCCCTGCCTGAACCTCCTCTCTAACCGAGTTATCTACTCAGTTTACTTAACAGCATGTGGAATTGCCACAAACAAGTTGTCAGTGCAGACACTGAGCTTTGAATTGTAATGCAGAACAGAAGGGGAGAGCACTGTAGAAAGATATTAGTAGCTGAGGCCCTGCAGAACCAGGAATGATCGTGGCCCTTTGCGTGATGGTGTGAGGATGAATGGGCTGAAAAGCAGTAGAAAAACATAAGGGAAGAGAATGCTGCTCGGTTCTGCTTTGCCTTCTGTCCCAGCCAGTGGGAACGAGGTAATGAAATTAAAGACTCTTAAACTGAAAAGGGATGGCAACTTCAATCACGACAGAGTTCCCTTTTTTTTAATACACAGCAATTCGCGGCCGCAGTAAATCAAAGCTGATGTGGCTGAATTTAAAACATTGACTGTCGGGCGCTTCCAAAGACAAATTCAGAGGAGTGTACCAGGAAAAACGAGGCTGTGATGCTGATGCAAAGTGCTTCCTTCCCAGGTGTTGTGGCTTTCTGTTTGTTTTTAAGGAATCCGGAGTTTGCAGGAACCCCGGATATTTTGGGAATATGGATTTAGAAGCAGAGATTGCAACATGTCTGAGACACCGGGGATGCTCGGGCTCCTGCTCTTTGCAAACTCATGGCAGGTTGGTGTGCACAGCTGTGAGTTTAGGAGCTGTGCTTTCAGAGCACTGGCTCTGAGCATTGCAGTCATCTCTATTTGCTCCATGCGTGCTGTGCACTGGGGTAAAATACCTTTAATTACTGCTCTCAGCGTGGGCTGCAGCAGTGCAGTATGAAGTTTCCACCCCGTTGGGATGCTGTGCCCCGTGTCATCCATGTCACTCCTATTCAAGGCAATACGCGGTATTTCGAAGCTACTGGGAGAACAATTAATAAATTGCATTGCATAGAATTACACCCTGCAACAGAAAAATGTCTGACCGACCGCCCCGCTCCGTCTCGCGGCCGTAACCTCGGAGGAACACTCAGCTTACAGCTCACACCACGACCAGGTCAGATCCAGTGTTGAAACAGTATTAAGTACCAAAGGCAATCATGAAATAATGTTCGTCTGAGTGAACCCTGATGAAATCAAGGGAGCTCGGAGCTCGCTCAGCCCGCAGCCCTCCCAGCACAGCCTGCTGTGGGGGGACCTCCTTTCCCAAGGTGTTTGCCTTGAGAGTGATCAAGTGATATGTATATCTTCCTTAATTTTAGGAAGATTAAGGTTGGGTTCAGGCTCTGTGCCTCGGGAAATGTGTCCAAGTGTCAACCAGAGTGTTGCATTGTGTCTGTGCTTCGGTTGTCCATCCTCACGTGGATGCTAATTGTGCGTCTTCTCCTCCTTAAGCTCTTCTCCTCATTAAGCTCTTAAGTATTGGACGGGTGTAGGGTGGCTGTAATCTCAAAGTGTGCTGTCCATGTAGGAGTAGGGCTGATGTTTCCCTTCACTCAGAGGGTGGTGAAGCACAGGTGGCTCATATTGCTCTGGGTGCCCCATCCCTGGAGGTGGTCAAGGCCGTGGATGGGGCCATGAACAGCCCGAGCTGGTGGGAGGCAAGGGGTTGGGCAGGGGGGCTTTGAGGTCCCTTCCAACACAACCATGCTGTGATTCCATGGCTCTGTGATCTTTAAGAATGCTTCCAACTCAACCATGGTGCTATAATATGGTTCCATTGTGGTGGAGACTCGGTAGCTGCACCCATACCCTGCTCCAGCTCAGCTCTCATTTCTATCCTTACCTATGAGGAGTTCGCTTTTGCATTGGTATTGAGTGGTGCTGGAGAGCCCTTTTGCACCAGTTTGCTCTTCTGCAGTGCTAGAGAGGTAAAGAATCACCAAAGGAAGAGCTGGAATTTAGTTACAGTCCCAACGGAGATGGGGAGGAGGCGGTGGTGCAAGGTGGGTGCTCAGATTTTATTAACAGGCCAAGTAATTCCTCCCAGGGAAATGGAAGCTCTGTTATTTAATATACCTAGAGGCTTTTTTCTGGAAAAAAATGGGTGAGGTGAACTGAAGCCCTCCATTCATAAGCCCTCATCTGTGAGCATCCTCACTGCTGCTTCCAGGTCTTGGTGAGCAAGGAGCTCAGCCATGCCCAGCGAAGAACACCCAGTTTGCTAAGTGGTTTTGTTCCAGAATGCTGCTTTCAGCAACAGTTGTTCGAATTCGGATGGAAATGCCATTTTTTCACCCCCCCTCCCTTAGCTTTGCATGTTCCAGGCTCAGTGCAGGTCAGGGCTGTGGCTCAACCGATGCTTTTGAGGAATTTGTTTGCTATCAGAAATGCAGCTGCGTTGCTGGGGGCATTCCTGCTGCTGCTCTGAGTGTAGCAAAGCGTTTCTGGAGGCCGAGGAGAGCACTTGGAAGGTATTTCCACAGAAAATTGCAAAACTAAATCAACTCTGCATGCTGGTAGCTCTATTATGATGAAGTGCTTTGAACCAAAAAGTTCAATGTTCTTGGAAGCTTTTCTTGTGGTCAATGCCAGAGATTTCTGATTAATAAGGAAAACAGGACGGCTTCCTCTCTCTGAGGTTCTGGGCTGAAAAATGAAGCAATAGGAGTGAGGAAGAGCCCTCAGGGTTTCCTTCTTGTTGAGAGCCCTGTGGAAATGATGTGCTGCTTCTATAGGGTGTATGGACACAAAGGGGAAGGGAAGGGAAGGGAAGGGAAGGGAAGGGAAGGGAAGGGAAGGGAAGGGAAGGGAAGGGAAGGGAAGGGAAGGGAAGGGAAGGGAAGGGAAGGGAAGGGAAGGGAAGGGAAGGGAAGGGAAGGGAAGGGAAGGGAAGGGAAGGGAAGGGAAGGGAAGGGAAGGGAAGGGAAGGGAAGGGAAGGGAAGGGAAGGGAAGGGAAGGGAAGGGAAGGGAAGGGAAGGGAAGGGAAGGGAAGGGAAGGGAAGGGAAGGGAAGGGAAGGGAAGGGAAGGGAAGGGAAGGGAAGGGAAGGGAAGGGAAGGGAAGGGAAGGGAAGGGAAGGGAAGGGAAGGGAAGGGAAGGGAAGGGAAGGGAAGGGAAGGGAAGGGAAGGGAAGGGAAGGGAAGGGAAGGGAAGGGAAGGGAAGGGAAGGGAAGGGAAGGGAAGGGAAGGGAAGGGAAGGGAAGGGAAGGGAAGGGAAGGGAAGGGAAGGGAAGGGAAGGGAAGGGAAGGGAAGGGAAGGGAAGGGAAGGGAAGGGAAGGGAAGGGAAGGGAAGGGAAGGGAAGGGAAGGGAAGGGAAGGGAAGGGAAGGGAAGGGACATATAGCTGCTACAAAAGGGACCCAGGCCAGAGGATATAGTGGGAGCAGAATAAAGGGGAATTAAATTTGCATGTGCAAAGATAAATATCTAAAGGGGGGCTGTAAGAGAGAAGGGGTCACTGTTTAGCAGGATCTGTTGTGTTAGGACATGGGGAAATGGCTTCAAACTAAAAGGGGAGATTTAGACTGGATTTCAGTTCTTTACAGTAAAGGCGGTGAAGCATTGACACAGGCTGCTCAGAGATGTGGTGGGTGCCCCATACCTGGAGACACCCAAGGTCAGGCTGGATGGGGCTGTGAGCAGCTGATGGAGCTGTGGGTGTCTCTGTTCACCACAGGGGAGCGGGACCGGATGGCCTTTAAGGGTCCCTTCCAACTCAACCAGTTACTATCATTCCATGGCTCTATGAAATAGTTTGGGGCAGTGGCTTCATAGAAGTGTGGGAGCTTTCTGGGAGCAGTGGTTGTGTTGATGATGACCTGTGGAAGGTGCATGGCTGATGCACCGAGCATCTTTTCCACCTCCGATTGCACCTGAAGCAAAGGAACCCCCACCTCCTGTCAACAGTTGCCTTTCGGAACACCTTCGCCTTGCCCTTGTTTGGGTTCTTTGGTGCCCAATGGAGCTGAGTTGTTGTAGGGTCTTGTCTCCATTCTCAGCCACCTGCACTGAGCAAGCACTGGGCAGAATCACCCCAAATAGCTTCAGAGTCACCCAGAACCCTGCTGGGTGATGTCTCAGGCTGCAACCACCCCACCTCTAGCAACGCTTGGGGATTTAGGGCACCAGAGAGCCCTTCCAACTCCAGAAGTTCTGTGGTTCCGCATGTTTACAGCTCCGAGGTCGCTACCTGCCAGCTTGTATTTGTCACTGACCCTTCTGCTTGAAAACAAAGATTAAATTGCATTCAGAGCAACCACACAAGCCTCGTTTCCTGGAGGCAGCCATCCTTTGGGGAAGGAGTTGGCAGCCAAGAGCAGCATTGGTTCCTGCAAGGATTCCTGCGCCGTCAGCAGGAGGATGCGCCGAGCGGTGCCTGCAGCCCTGGCATTGGGATGCTACGTATGCACTTAGCAGGAGCACATCCACGTGTGCTCATGTCCTCTCTCCCCACCACTTCAATCCCTTCTTTGATTTTTATATTTTTGCTTTTTATAAATGAAGTTCAGTATTGAAATGGAAACACATGGCAGTGCTGGTGCTGGTGCTGGTGGTGTATTTTTTTTTTCTTTCTTTCCCCAAAATACCACGTTAATTTAAAAAAGGCCCTTTTCATTACCCGTTATATACACAAGGGCTCCAGATTACAAATGCAGAAAATTAAATGGTAAACTCTGCTGCGGGGCCTTGGGGGGAGTAAGGAGAGCCTCCAACCCCCCCGTCTGCATCGCTGCCTCCTCCCGGCCCCTCAGCCACAAAGGATGGGTCAGATCCTTATCGGCCTGAAATTGTACTCATAACTGCAGGCTTGCTCATTTTCCCAGTGTTAAATGACTTTTGTGCATAGATTTGAAATGAATGAAGGATTTTTTTCTTCTTTGATTTTTTTTCCCCCCTGCTTCCAGTTTCAAGTTTTTTTTTCCCTTTTTTTTTTTTTTTAAATCACATTCATCCCATTTCTGATCCTAGATCTCAGTACGAATTATTGCAATCAATCTGTCCCTGCTGAAGCCCTCCCGTGGCTGCACTCCATAGCTGTGGCTGCAGGTCGTATTGTATCATAGAATATCATAGAATGACTTGGGTTGGAAGGAACCCCAGGGATCATCAAGCTTCAGCCCCCCTGCCACAGGCAGGGCCACCAACCTCCACATCTAATACCAGACCAGGCTGCCCAGTGCCCCATCCAACCTAGCCGTGAACACCGCCAGGGCATCCACAACCTCTCTGGGCAGCCTAAGGGCACATCAGCATCCATCCCAGTGCCATAAACCACATCCCTTCTTTCACTGTTCCCATCCTAAACTTTTTATTTTCATCTTCCGTGGTGCCCCTTTGCAAGAGGGATGCTGAATGACTCAAAGTTTGCCTGGAATATTGTATGTAACGTATGATATAATACAATATACAAAATAATCCAATATACAGTATAATCCAATATATAACATAATCCTATATATAACATAATCTTATATATAATGTCATCCTTTCCAAAGGAAAGCAAGACCCAGGCAATTGTACTGCCTGCAATCTCTGTGCCTTCCCCCCTCACCTCCGATCCTCCCAATACTTGCACTGGAATTTCATGAGGGTGCAGGGTTATTAAATTACAATGAGCTTCATGGAAATCAGCATCCAGATGACAAGGGAATCTCAGTGAGCACCGTGCCTGCAGCTCATGCCTTGTTACCTCTGCAGAACCTACAGGGTTGGGATAACATCCAAGCAACACTGGCCCAGCCTTGTATCCAAGTCAGTGGGTCATGAGGCTCAAATCTATAGGAAGCCAGGCTTGCTTAATTTGGTGTTGACTGAAACACTTGTCCAGTGCTTGGGATGAGCCACTGGCTGCCTCTGCATGACCTGACCCTGTGGTCCCACATGGCCTCATTATTTTTATAAAAAAGGAATTGCTGATTTTCAGCATCTCGGCAACTGCAGGCTGCTTATTTTTAGGCTTTGTTGGCTCATCTGTAGTAGGGGGGACTTTCTGGCTCTCTGTAGCTCTCTGAAAGGAGGTGGGAGAGGAGTGGGAGTCAGCCTCTGCTCCCAGGTAACAGTGATAGGATGAGAGGTGATGGCCGGGGGGGGCTCAGGTTGGGTATTTGGAGGCATTTCTCCAAAAGAATGATCAGGCACCCAGGGAAATGGTGGTGGCATTGTCCATGGAGGTGTTGAAGAGCCATGGACATGTGGCACCTGGGGACATGGTCAGTGGACACGGTGGGGATGGGTTGGGGTTGGGCTTGGGGATCCTAAAGGTCTTTTCCAACCTTAATGGTTTTATGGTCCAGGAGAGTTTTAGGGCTCAGGCTCCCATGGGTGCTCAGTGTGACAGTGATTATCCCATTGTGTATCCCATGGCTTCTGCCTGTGTTGTCACTGCAGCGCTGGTGACCTGGGGACAGGGCACTGAGTGCCACCACCTTCAGCTGCAGCTATGGGTTCAGGCTGAATAATTCCAGGAGCTGGCAGTTTGTACCATAATTAATTTAAATTACCTTTTTGGTTTTAATAATTCACTTGGCCCTTTGAATCATGTTGTTCTTGCCCATATCTGCAGAGGGAGAGTTGGGATGGTACACAGGTTCATAGAGTCACAGAATGGCCTGGGTTGAAAAGGACCACAATGATCATCTGGTTTCAACCCCCTGCTATGTGCAGGGTCGCCAACCACCAGACCAGGCTGCCCAGAGCCACATCCAGCCTGACCTTGAATGCATCCAGGGATGAGGCATCCAGTTGCATCCAGTTTAGGCTCTGCACCACCAGAAGTGACCGATACTGCCCGAGGTCTCATTGGGTGAGCCATGAGCCTGCTGAGGGGTTATGGGAGCTTTGCCTTTGGGAAAGCCTTTGCCTTTGCCTCTGGGAAGCCCTGTGTGTTGCAGGATGTGTGCTTTAGGGCTAAGCCCTGCAGGCAGACACTGCCTGAGGCTCCCTGGGCTGGGAGCACCGGAGGGGAAATCTCTGAGAGCTTCTGTACATTCACTCTTGGGGATGTTAAAAACGCAGCAATGAGCAGCACTGTATTTAACACTGCACACATCTGCAGCACAAGGGGAGGAGAATATTGAATGCCTGATGTTCTGCAGCCTGCTTGGAGGCAGAGTTGTTTCCCCTCTTGCACGTCGGAGCATCTTTGCACTCCTGCTGTCGGCATTAGGTTAAGCCTGCAGGCACACAGATGATTAACAACCCATATGATTTCCATCCTAGCTGCAGTATCACTCTAAATCTTTCTCCCTTCCCAGTCTACAAGGATTGTTTTCAGTTCAGAACCAATGTATGGTCTTCCAGAAGCTCCCCTGCCTTTGGGGTCGGGGGGTGCACAGGCTGTGTGGAAGTCACGGGCCCCCTGAATTGGTAAATAAGTGATGAGATATCATGAAAAATTTGTATTCTGAGCACAAGGCGAGCTCAGTGCATGCCACAGGCTTGCTCAGCTTGTATTTATTTTTAATTTTTCTTCTGTTTTGAGTTTGGTCTGACTTATTCATGCTTCCATCCCAAGGGGCTTTCAGCAAACGAGCCCTTCGTAAAAAGGTTCGGAGGGGAAAAGCTCAGAGCAGGAGGAAGAAGGGTGGGAAAAGGCATGAAGGCAGGAATGAGAAATGAGGAGGGGAGAGAGGCTTGTTAGCAGCAAAGAGGCAAGCAGCAGGAATACCAAGAGGGATTTCCACGTGGAGTTCTGATGTGAGAAGAGCAGCGAGCGGCGTGTTTGGGGCCGCACACCCTGGAGGTGAGGGGGAACTGCTCGTGGTGGATCCTACTCTTCATCTATGATTTACAGCAGCATCCCTCCTGGGAAACAGCAACTGCAGACTCCGGGCTGCTTGTCCAAAAAGATGAAGTTCACCCAAGGGTGAGAGCAATCCTGCTGAATGGAAATTGTAGCATCGCCGACAATTGGAAATGAAACCCTGCGTGCAGTCGCCTCCGGGGATGTGCGAGTAATTCTATCCCATATGGAGCGAGAGATGGGAGTAGGTTGGGTGTAGAGGCAGCCAGACTGACTCTTCTTTCCAACTGTACATTTTCTGGTTGAATTAGAGGCCTCTTTGTGTTTTCTGCTGCAACATGCTGATATCCCCTTCTTTCCTTTTGCCTGAATGCATTGATACCTGCATATTGCCTCCGATATTCTCACTCAGCCATCCTCTGCATTCGATGAATGCCCTGTAGGTGATTTGTTTCCTTCCATGAGAATGATGTCTGCATTCCTTCTGTTTCCTTTCCCAAACCCATTTCTGTTTTAACGCTGCATGCTGTCGTTGGTGCAGCTGATTGGGTCACAGGTGGGAGCATCGCTTAGGACCACAAAGATGATCAGAGGGCTGGAGAACCTCTCCTATGAGGAAGGGCTGAGGGAACTGGGCTTGTTTAGCTTGAGGAAGAGAAGGCTCTGGGGAGACCTCATTGTGGCCTTCCAGTACTTGAAGGGAATGCATAAACAGGAGGGGGAACGGCTGTTTATGAGGGTGGATAGTGATAGGGCAAGGGAGAATGGTTTTAAACTGAGATGGGGGAGGTTTAGGTTGGATATGAGGAGGAAGTTTTTCACTCAGAGGGTGGCGACACACTGGAACAGGCTGCCCAAGGAGGTTCTGGATGCCCCATCCCTGGAGGCATTCAAGGCCAGGCTGGATGTGGCTCTGGGCAGCCTGGTCTGGTGGTTGGTCACCCTGCACATAGCAGGGAGTTGGAATGAGATGATCATTGTGGTCCTTTTCAACTGAGGCCATTCTCTGATTCTCTGATTCCATGAAATGAACACGGCACAGCCACCTCCTGCAGCAGTAGGCCATGCCATGTCCAAAGGTGGGAAGGGCAGCCTTACTACCACGAGGTTCCTCTTCTTCAGGATCTCATAGGGGGCAATCAGCCCACGACAGGGATTGGAATGGAATGTTCTTTAAGGTCCCTTCCAACCCAAGCCATTCCCTGAGTCTTTGATTCTGTGGTTCTATGAGGATGTATATTGGAACAGGTTGCCCAGAGATGTGCTTGGTGCCCCATCCCTGGAGACTTTCAAGGCCAGATGGACTAGGCACTGAGCAACCTGGTCTATCTGTGGTGTTCCTGTTCACTGCAGGGGAGTTGGACTAAATAACCTTCAGAGATCTCTTCCAACTCTAAGCATTATGTGATTCTGTGATTCTATATGGACGACACTTGTTCTCTCCTTTTCCTCTGCATGGAAAAGCTTTCACTACCCTGGTAGGTGTGTATCAAAGTTTCTCGTTTCTAACAAATATTTCCTGGTCAGCTCTGCCACGGCGACTCACTAAAAGTAAGACTTTTCACCTTTGTCAAGCAATGCTTTTGCTGTGGGTTTTGCTCTGCACCACCTCAGTCCCTTTTCTGCCCTGCAGCCTCCACCGTGCCTGTAGCAGTCTTGCTTTCTTATTTATTTAAATATATATGTTTTTGTACCTAACAATGACCTCAGCTGTTTGTTTAAGGAGTTCATAACCCCGCGCGAGCTTTACGACGACGAAAAGGAAATTCATGAGAAGCCCTTTGGTTCCGAGGATCTGGCACTGATCTGCTGGGGTTCTGCTTTATGTTCCTATCAAACAATAATAAAACGACCAGAAAGGGGAAAGTAAACAGCTCGGTGTAAATAAAGACAAATCCTTGTCATTCTGCCTTCCTCACATAGCACAGGAAATAAGTGAATGAGGCAGCGAAATGGGGACGGAAGTGCACGCACCTACGTGTAAACCCTGACGTCTGAGAAGCCTTGAGAAAAAGAAAAGCTTTGAATAGAAGGAAATCAGGCAGTGTGGTGGTGGTGGTGCACAATGCTGAGCCCCTTGGGTTTGCTCAGAGGAGGGATGCTGGGTTTGGAGCCGTGCTGTGTTGGGTTTGGGTTTGACGCCACTCAAGTTGTGTGGGATGGCCAAGTTCTGAAGGGTCTTTGGATGCCCTATCTGTGGAGGTGCTCAAGGCCATGGATGGGGTCCTGGGCAGCTTGTTCTGATATGGACACCCAACCCATGGCAGGGGTTGGGGTTGGGTGGGCTTTGGGGTCTCTTCCAACCCAACCATTCTGTGATTCTTTCATTCTGTGGCCATGATGGAGTAGTCAAGAGTGAATGGATCCTTCTGTCTGCAGAGCAAAGGGCTGCTGCTGAAATCCGAGTGGCACTTCCCCAAGCAGAATTGGGGTCAATACAGGATCATTGCTCTTCTCTGGTAGAAATTCTCCCAAAGTTTTGCAGTAAAACCCTAGAGTCATAGAATCATATAATAACCTGTGTTGGAAGGGACCCATAAAGATCATTGAGTCCAGCTCATATTTTGCTCTATTGAAGAATCAGCTGAGTGTCAGGACTAGCTGCTGTAGGGTGGCAGGGAGGAGAAGATTTGGGGGAGATGTAAGGACTTGTACTTAAATTGGACAGAATCCCGATATCACAAGATCCCATCCTGCTTGAGGATGGAACCCCTCTTGGTCCCTCTAGCCCAGGAGGAGCACCCAGAGCTGTGCCCAGGCCCAGGTCCTAGCAGCATGTGGAGGTCCTCAAGGAGGAGACCCCACACCTCTCTGGTCCCCGTGCCAACGCTCCAGCACCCATCCAGAACAGCAATGCTACTGTTGGGCAGTGGGAGCTCCTGAGCTCCTGGCTGTGCCTAGCGCCCCTGGGCCTGACCCTGGGTACCATTGAGCAGAGCCACCTATGGCCATGGGTGACCAACATCTGTAGAACAACAGGACGCCTTTTAGGATGTGTCTCAGCCATCTGGAGCAACCTTCAAACACCAAACCCTCCATTTCCGACCTTGCTAGAGGCCTGCAAGCTTAAAGAAGTGTATCTAACCCCAAAGGGGACTGTAGCAGTCAGTGATGCAAATCTGTCTCCCTCAGTGAGCATGGTAGGGGTGGGTGCACGGTTGGACTTGATGGTCTTGGTGGTCTTTTCCAACCTTAATGGACTTGATCTCAGTGGTCTTTTCCAACCTTAATGATTCAATGAACATCACCCTCTTCTCGTGTTTTTCTTTTGACTACACTCGATGGCCAACAGCTTCCCCATGCCCTGAGCTGGGGCAGCTCTGACACCATACCCTGCATCCCCTGTGCCCCCCTCCCATGCACTGCGCCCAGCACTCACCTCCTCGCCCCACCAATTGTTTTCCCACCAAACATCTCTTCCCTGCTTTTTGGACCCTGTGCATCAAGGTGATCTCACCGCAGCCCGTCTGCTCACTGCCCTGCTTGGCCTGTCCCAGCTCTTGGCATCCGAAATGGGGCTTTGTTTACACCTTTCCAAGGCTCTGACAATAAGCGCGAGGCCATCCAGAGGTTAGTGTGACACCGCGCGAGGGAAGGCTTTGCTTTGCTTTGCTTTGCTTTCAGATTCCTCCCGAGGTTTTTAGCTGCAACAAATGGCCATAAATCCTATTGCCCTGCTGCAGAGCGGGGCAAACAGATGCAGGATCGGGGCAAAAGCTCAATATTTTCCCTAAAGAACACTATCTATAGAAAAAGGCAAGATTTAGCTGACTGCACTTTCAGATTAGGTTGGAATGCCAAGCCTTCCTCTTTAACACCTTTCCTGGAAGCACTTTTTTGGGGCATGCCTGAGGGAATGGTGGATGGGGCACAGGACATACAGCTACCAGCTGGAGCCCAGCAATTTCATGGCTATGGGGTTCCAAGCCTGCTTTGTCCTGGAGATGCTGAGAGGAGTGGAAGAGGCATCCAGAGGTGGAGGGGAAGGGGTTGGTGGTGTCCATTCCATTGAAAAAGGGATTGTTTTACAGCGTGAATGGAAATAAAAGATGTAATAATAGATTTAATCAAGATGACGGGGTTTCTTGCTATAATTTATTAGCCTCTATAAGCCGAAGAAACACTTTTTCCCTTAAGCAGGGCGTTACCAACTCACTGATTTTGAACCTTCTGCAAAGTTATTTTATATCTGTTTCCTTTTAGCCAAATGTTTCCTACCAGTCTGCACAGCTGTTTTAAATATCCATTTGCTTGTGTGTCTGCCTTTCTGTAGAGCACACTCTGAATGGCTCTCCATCTTTTCCAAACAGTATTCAGGCTCTGGAAATATCCATCCCGCAGCCTTATAAAATCAGTTCTGATAAACCACCCAGGTGCTCCCATTGGCTAGATGGGTTTTGCAGGTGACACTGCTGAACAGGAGGGTCCCAGCACCCCTGTGGGGTGTCCTGTCTGCAAAGCACAGGTTGAACTCCTGGTGGAGACCCCCATAGCTTTCACTGGTTACTTTGCTCTGATGCTGAGTTGGTCCATCTGCAGTGGATCTTCTCCTGGCTGCTTGGCACAGGGTCCAGTGCTCAGAGAGGAACCACGAGGACTGCAAACTGGGAGAAAAGGATGGATTTGGGTTGAAAAGCATCCCCTAATGAATGGGATAGAGCACTAATATTAGGAGATGTGGCTGGTAAAGTTGTGGCTCTCCTGTTTCAGTTCAGTGTAGAGTGCGGGGATCCACTGGAAGGTGGGATGAGTTTGAAAGGGAACTCCCAAAGCAAGCATAAAATCATAGAACAGTTTGGGTGGGAAGGGACCTTGAAGATCACCTAGTTCCAACCCCCTGCTATCTGCAGGGACACCTCCGTCTAGACCAGGCTGCTCGCAGCCCCATCCAGCCTGGCCTTGGGTGCTTCCAGGGGGGAAGCATTCACAACCTCACCGGGCAACCTCCAGTGTCTCACCACCCTCATAGCAAAGAGTTTCTTCCTAAAATCTAGTCTAAAAGCAGCACGTTTTCAGCCTTGTAAGCAGGATGAAGACATTGGTGCAGCACAGCAACCCCAGCACCAGCCCAAATACCGCATCCTCGCACCGTGCATCCCATGGTTGGGGAAGCAGAAAGCCAAAATCTTCCTGTTTCCAAATGGAAAAAAGTCCCAGGTCCGAGCCTGCCTCCCGCAAAGCCAAGCGAGGCACCACAGTGTGTTTTCTGTTTACTGTAGAGCTTAAAGAAATAAGCATCAGTTACATAGGGGAAAACTGAGAGCGCAGTCAAATTGGACCCCAGGGCAAGGCTTGCCGGCAACAATAGACCCCATCCTTTCTGCTAAACAAAAACGCTGAGGATAAGGAGGAAGTCATCGTGAAAAGCAGGGGATGTATTAGCTTAGTTTTGAGCAAATGTAGAAAGAAAAGAAGGTATTTCAAGCACTTGAACTCAAGCGGTTGCTCCGGGTGTATCCATTTCACCGCAGACGGTGTCTGCAAGTTGGTTGCAAATGCGTGCACGCAGCATCACGGTGGGGACAGCCAGCATTTAGGAGGCTGCCGCCCCAGAAAGGCTTCCCCCAGTCTTTCTGCTCTCTGTTTTTAGCTCTTTTCATGAGCATCCTTAGCCCAGCTCATGTTGTATTTCGCTATCGGTATTTCTGCAGCAATAGCTGGGGATGAGCTGCTGCAGAGGATGCACGAAACTCACTGCACATGCAGAAAGGGCTGCTGCCTCCCTCCCCATCCTCCCAAAGCCATTCCTTCTCATCCGGCTCCCAAACCCACCTCCTCCCTCCCTCTCCCCCTGCGCGAGGACGCGGGGAGGAAGCGCGCCGATAACGCTCATTAAATTTATAGCCACGTTGCGCCGTAATGTTTAATCAATGTTACGTGACTGTGTGCTGCAGCACGGGGTACAAGTTCAATGCAAGGTGAATCTTGTCTGAGATAATCTGAAAGTTCATGCAGAGGTGAAGGCAGCGGCAGCTTCGCGCAGACCGGCTCGGGGTTAGCGAGAGGTCACCTGGGTTTTTTGGGTGGTTTTTTTTTTTTTTTTTTCTTCCTTTCCCCTTTTTAATGTGTAAACAGAAGAAAAAAAATGCAGCTTGCAAAGGACTTGGCATCATCTGAGCAACAGGAAAAATAACAGCGGCGTGCTGGCCCTGTGGGTCGGTACCCGGTGAGCGCCAGGTCCCGGCTGCGGGGCTGGAGACATGACAGCAATGCCTTTAGGGACAGAGAGAGCACATCCATGTGTCACAGTGGGGAAACGGGGTCCAAACACGCTCCCAGCTCTGTCCCGGTCCCCTGCATGGTGCAGGTGGGACCCTCCATCCCACTCACTGGGCTGGGCGTCCCCACTGGGGCTGGGCTCACCTGAAAAAGGGGCTGGGTGGTCTCGAGGGGATGCTGCAGGTCCATGGCTGGCCTCTGGACTGCATCAATCTGGGATGTTTGTCCCTAGAAAGCTGTCATTGCACACAGTTATTTTGGGTAGGGTCAATGATGGAGGTGGTCTGCTTGGGGGACTGCTGCTTTTTTTGCCTCTCCACCAGCCTTTGTGTTTATTTAGGGGATTTTGTGCGTTTTTTCGTTAGCTCTTCTCCTTCTTTATCCAAGCATCCCGACCTGCAGCTGAGCTGTTTCTTCACATTTCCCCTCAACCAGCTCATTTAGAAGCACGGGTCAGGCAGGACAGCTCCGATAAGCTCCAAAGCAGAGGTTACCGAACTCACTCCCCTCATAAATCCCCATTCCCAACCTTCCCCTCCTTTCTGCTGATGCAAGCCCCGGGGCTGTGCTGGAGAGGCAGCCAGGGGCTGGCTGTCAGCTGAGAGCCACAGGTGCTGCTCCACCAGTGCCAACAGCAGCTCCGCCTGCGCCTCGGCTGCAGGAAAAATGCAAGGCACGAGATGGGAAGAGGCAGAGGGGAGTCCTCCAAAAGATGTGTTTTTTCCTTTCTGTACACATACCTCTTCGGTGACCACGTGCACGTGTATTTGAGTTCATTTTTTATCATTCCATTGCACTTTGGCACAATCCCTTGACTTTCTCACCCGGACTGTAGAGGCAGGGAGGGTATTGCTGTAGACCGTGGGTGTCCATCCTTTTGGCTTGAGTGAAGAGGAATTGTCGTTGGCCACATTGTTCATGTAGATAAGTAACAAAAGTTATTTTATTTTATTACTTTTTCTATTAAAACATATTAAAAAAAGAGGGCAACAAAACCATAGAATGAGTAGGTTGGGCACATGTGCTGTTGACGAAGAGTAGCTGAAGGCACAAAGCCATTCTCTCTCAACACTGAGCATGGGGTTTTCTACCAATAGCAAAACCAGCTTGAAAACCACAGAATGCTTTTGTTCCCTCTTCACTTCTAAGAATAATTGCCTACAGCACAACAAGCTCAGGAAGCTGAGTTGAGTGTTTTCATAGAATCATAGAATCATCTTCTCTGAAAGGGTGGTCAGGCACTGGAATGGGCTGCCCAGAGAGGTGGTGGAGTCACCGACTCTGGAGGTGTTCAAGGAACATTTGGACATTGTGTTGAGGGACGTGGTTTAGTGAGAAGCATTGGTGATGGGTGAATGGTTGGACTGGATGATCCTGTGGGTCTTTTCCAACCTTCGTGATTCTATGATTCTATGATAGAATGACTGAACCACGGAGTGGTTGGGTTGGCAGGGACCCCAGAGCCCACCCATCCCCATCCATGGGCTGGGTGCCCCCCGCCAGCTCAGGATGCCCAGAGCCCCATCTATGGCCTTGGGTGCCTCCAGGGATGGGACACCCACAGCTTCTGGAGGTTTTTGAGAAATGTGGAGATGTGGCACTGAGGGACACGGTCAGTGGGCATGGTGGGGGTCAGTGGTTGGACTTAGGGATCTTCCTGGTCTTTCCAACCTTAATGATTCTATGATTCTCTGGGCAGCCCATACCAGTGCCTCACCACTCTCCAGGTAGAGAATTTCCTCTTAACATCTAACCTGAATCTCACCTCTTTTAGTTTTAAGCCATTCCTCTTTGTCCTATCACTATCTGCTCCCCTACTGCCACCCCCGTTGATGCAGCCCAGGATTTCCCAAGCCTCCTGCCCCAAATCCATTCCCATTCCCTCCATTGCCACGGCACCGGGTGGCGAGGAGAAGCCATGGGAATGTTCTGCAGGAGACATCCCTGCGTCGGCGATGAATCCCCCTTTGTGCTGTCAATGGAGACGCAAAGCGTTGTTCAATAGCGGTCCCTCGAGAGCGGCTCCCGGCACTCTCTGCTTCCTCTTGGCTGCTGCCCAGTCTTGTCTCTTTGTCCAATGCAGACTGGGGGATCTGCAGGGCAGAGAGCTGCTCGTCATGGCAAGCGCTGTGCAAACTTGTGAACCTGCAGGAAGAATCTCGTGGGCAGGAATAATTATTTTCACAGGTGCAAATTGGCTAATAATTCCAGCATTCCAGTCTCCTTGTGTTCCTTTAACCCGTTCATAAAATACCCCATCCAGTTGGCTACCACCAGGACCGAAACCTCACAACGCCTGTGTTTTTGCACTGAATATCTGCAGTGCTTTGTTATTTTTTCAGTTGGCATCGCATGGTGCTTTACGATAGCTGGAGGAACGTGGGATTTCCCTAGAATTCAGTCCAGCCTTCCCCACGGGCAGCACTCCAGCCAGTGACTAAGGCCATCGTTCTGCCCCAGCAGAGCCAGCAGGAGCACAGATGGAGCCACAGGGACTTTCCAGGAGCCCTCGAGGCTGTCACCGTGCCGTGACGCGTTGATCCTCCGCATCCCCACCCTTCAGCCTTGTGCTGACCTGAGAGCGGCCTTTCGATGTCTAAAAGGGGCTGTAAGAAAGAAGGGGATGGACTCTTCAGTGGGTTTTGTTGTGGTAGGATGTGAGGAAACTGTTTCAGACTCAAAGAGAGGAAATACAGACCGGGTATGAAGAAAAAGTTTGTTGTGATAAGGGCTCTGAACCATTGGTACGGGTTGCCCAGAGTGTTGGTGGTGCCCCATCCATGGAGACACTCAAGGTCAGGCTGTGAGCACCTGATGGAACTGTGGGTATCCCCATTCACTGCAGACAGTGGAACCAGATAGCCCTTAAAGGTCCCCTTCCAACTCAAACCATTCTGTGATTCAGTGATTCTGCTGCTCCACGCTGGTGTTGTTGAAGTCCAGCAGCTCCTTTGTGCGCTGTGGTGTTGGAGGCTGGGAGGCGAAGGGGGTTCCTCCTAATAAACAATGAACATTTGCAGATGGAAAAGCAGAAGACCTTTCTGTGCACACGGAAAACTTTTTGGAGAGCTTCCCCTGGGAGCCTGATGTAAGAAATGCAGACCTATAAACCGGCAATAGCACAAGCCTGAAAATAACCCAGACTGGACAAATAAGGGCTTTGTCAAACCTCCCTCTGTTAAGTACTCTGTCCCTTCTGCCATAAATCTTTCCAGATTCTTCTCATAGTTTTTTTGTTGTTGGTTTTTGTTTTTTTTTTCCCAAGAACTTTTACAGATAGCACAAAAGCAACAACAACAACAACAAAAAAAAGGATGGAAAGATAAAATTGCTGCCTTAACTTGCAAAGTAAATCCAGCTAAGGTGCGAGATGAGGAACGTGGCGTCGGTTTTCTGCTCTTCTGTCTGAGCAGTGAGGAGGAATGACAGCCCCAGGTGGGACCTCTGCAGGGATTTGGGTCTTCAGAGTGACTCAAGCAGGCTGGACAGTGCTGCACCTCCAGTCTAAATGAGTTCCTTTGAGTCTTTCTGATACGCACCTAGGACAAAACCAACTTCCCCTCGCCTCCATGTGTTTTGATGTCTTGCTTTGTGCATCACGTTGGCTTGTGCAACCAGCGCGGCATAAGGTTACTGCAGTGCTAGACACTCCCTTGCACTCTTTCCTTAGAAAGAAGCTTAGTTTCCAGTGAAATCAGTGACAAATCTGCTGCTTTCATTTAGGCCACGATTTTACCCTGTGTGCCTTTCACAAAGCAAACATCATGTTCCAGTTCCCAGTGCCTTTGCTTCTTCGTGATGCTCTTGCCCAAGCCCATGTCTCCCAGTGGGGTCGAGTATTTCTTTCTCCTTTCAGTATTACTTTCCCACGAGGCATAATGGCAACCTCACCAAAATAAATGATTTTGAATGTACTCATCTGTGGCTGCTTGTGTTGGAAGCTCCTTGGGCTTTGTGCTCTGTAGTCACCCCACTGGGTGGCATCAGGGGCTGAGCGATTGGCTATGGGATGGTTGTGTGCATAGGCATGGGCAAACAGGGACTTGGCACCAGGTTGGATCCAATTGTTTCTTCTGCTTTTCATGGAGATATTCAATATTCTTAGCTGGGTGTTTTCTGGTCCATCTGAGAGCTGCTTGTCCCTTCATTCAGGTGGGTTTAGTTGTGATGCTGGTAGGACCCAAGCGTCTTGCTGTCACCTTTTAGCAATGGAGCTGTGGTGTCAGGTCATCAAAATATTCTTTTTAAAGAAGAGATTTAAGTTTATAAGCCAATGATGTGATCCCTTGCAAGCTGAAGCTTGGCTCCTTTGTAGAAGGTGTTGGGTCAAGGCTATTCATTCTGCTCTCTGTCTGCAGTGATGCGGGGGAAGAGCAACAAACTCAGAGGTTATTAGGAAAAGAAGGGAATGTGGTAACTGAGCTTTTTAGAACTGAGTCCAGCATCCAATAAACATGTAAGGACATGATTAGTGGGGATGGTGGGGATGAGTTGATGGGCTTGATCATAGAATCATACTATCCTAGAATGGCCTGGGTTGAAAAGGACCACAATGATCATCTGGTTTCAACCCCCCTGCTATGTGCAGGGTCGCCAACCAGCAGACCAGGCTGCCCAGAGCCACATCCAGCCTGGCCTTGAATGCCTCCAGGGAGGGGGCATCCACAACCTCCTTGGGCAACGTGTTCCAACCGTAATGATTCTGTGATTCTATGAAGTGGTCACAAATGGTCATGAGTCGTCTTCCCCTTTTCATCCCCTGGCATGCTTTGGGTTTTTACATGCAGGTGTTCCTCTGCAGGAGACACAGCAGTAGCAATGCACCATGCCTTGCACCCACCTCATGAGCCCTGAGCACCACAGAAAAGCTAAAAGGGGTGTGAGATCTCCCCATACTGCGATTTTATAGGGAGGTTTGATTCTATCTTGGATGCTTCCCATCTGTCGTTGGTGGTGGGTCTGCTGATGCTCTGGAGTGTCCTATTCAAGCCTTCTTGATGCTCTCTGGTGTTGCTGAGAGTAAATATCGCAGGGGATAAAAAGGGAGGAGATGTTGGTGTGGAGGATGTTGTATATTTACTGCATGAAGGGTTTCAAGCTGATATCTGTAGACCTTGAAACAAGGGGAGAGTTCCTCTTCAGGATGGGGTTGGTTTCCCTTTCACCATCTGGTTGCTGCGTAGCTGTGAGACTTGTGCCAGCCTGCCTCTGGCAACGGCTAGTTTATAAATATATTTCCATAAATACCAACAGTTTAAGCATGAACTCAGCCTGAAGGAGTCAGGATATTAAAAAGCAAAGGGGCTGAAAAGCAGAGGAAGATGTAGCCACAAGAGCAGAGGCAGCAATGGCACTTTTGCACTGAGATGCGTGTCTCTCATCCAGAAGGCATTGAAAATACCTGTGCCATCAGTCCTGAAGAACAAAAAGTTAGCAGAGCCTGGTGTTGCTTGAAGTCAGGGATGTAGGAAGGTTCATCTGTCCTGCAGTGGTTCCTGGCCTTTGTGTCTTAGTGGGGAGAGGCCCTTGGGGCCGAATGGTCCCGTGTCAGCTCAGCCCTGCCATGCCGTCCCATTGTCCGTAGGATAAGTCTCTATTCCCTGCATTACTTTTCACCTTGAATCTCCCTTTCCTGCCACCATTTTCAGCTCCAGGCACCGTGCATCACCTCCCAGGTCTGTGCATAGCCCATGGTGACACAGACACCGGTTTCCATTCCCAGCACAGCCACGTTCATTGGGGCTTTATATATACATGTGTGTGTGTGTGTGTGTGAATGCATAAAACCAGATTGTTTTCCAGTACCTTTCCATTCTCCATTTCTCCATTCATACAAACACACACTTGAGCACGAACAGCTCTCCTATGGAAAACGTGCACTCTGTGCAGCTGCAGGCTTGCAGCCGGGCACGCAGTTATTGCATTTCCCTACCGCCGCAGTAAAAGCTCCCTTTTATTTTTACCCCTTCTTCTTTTCCTTTCCCCCAGTGTGCGCCCTGTCAGCTTTGATTTATAGCCTTGAAAAGCAGACTCTGGTTTGAAGAATTAATGGCATTTGCATATTTGATTTGGAATCTCCCCTGGAAGGCGGCTGCAGTTGTGGAGCTGCCCAGCGCCGCCGTGCAGACGCTCTTCTCCTTTCCTTATTTCTTTTTTTTTTTTTCCTGGTGTCATTCAGATTTAGCAGCAGAGGTGAAAAGTTTAAACAGTAAAAGCAGTAAAACCTCATTTATGTGACAGATAAATCGTCCAGAGACAGCTCCCTCCTGCAGCACCTTTCTCCCCTGGCTCCGACCTGTGCCTGTGGCTGAGCCCTGCAGTACCCACAGCGCTCAGCCCCGGGCACCCTCAGTGCTGTTTGTGCCCTTGCAAGGTCCAGCCTGGGTGGGTTTGTGTTTAGGATGGTGCTTATTTACAGTCATAGAGTCGTTCAGGTTGGAAAAGAGCTCTAGGATCCCTAACCCCAACCCATCCCACCGTGCCCACTGACCACAGCCCTCAGTGCCACATCTCCATGGTTCTTGGGCACCTCCAGGGGTGGTGACCCCACCACCTCCCTGTGCAGTCTGTGCCAGGGCCTGACCACTCTTTTGGAGAAGAAATGCCTCCTAATATCCAACCTGGCCCTCCCCTGACCATCACCTCTTGTCCTGTTGTTGTTACCTGGGAGCGGAGGCCGACCCCCACCTCGCTCCAGCCTCCTTCAGTGAGTTGTACAGAGCCATGAGGTCTCCCCTGAGCCTCCCCTTCTCCAGGCTGTCCCATCTCATTCCCTCGGCCCATAAGATCTGTGCTCCAGACCCCTCGCGTCTCTGCTGCCCTTCTCAGGACACATTTCAGTGCCTCGATGCCTTTCTTGTAGCGAAGGGCCCAAAACTGAATACGACACTCGAGGTGCAGCCTCACCAGCGCCTTTGCACACTGTTAATCACAGCCCCTCGTGCTTCTTAACCCACTTCTAACCTTCGCCTTCTTATTTCCACCCCTTTTTTTATTGCCCTCCAGGGCAAAAGGATGCCGCCCCTACAGCCGTCCCCAAAGCAGGACAGACCTGCTGGAAGAGCTGTGGCCCCGCAGCGCTGTGGGGTGGAAGGAGCACATGAAGTCATACTCCAGGCTGCGGCTTTAGGGTGCCCTTTGGATAAAGAGGCTCCCAACAATGTGCAGCCCTGGTTTGTAGCCGACCTTCAGCACAAAGCCATGCGGGACCGCGGGCTGGAAGAGCCCTCCGAGGTCCCGGCTAATCCGTCCCCCCCGCCAGCGCTGGGGATTGTTCCCGACAGCTTCTTTTCTTTGCCCTGACCTACATAGTCAAAAAGAATCTTGTTGCACATTTTTGTTTTGTACCTTGAGGTCTTCGAGGAGCCAAATCCCCGTTCTTTGCCGGGCGGGTTGTGTTGTTAAACAGCGCTGGAGCCTCCAGGAAAACCATGGAGACGCGGGGGCACAATGAGGCCTCTATGGCCCTTGCTTCGCCTGGGGACGGCCACGGGCAGACAATACCATGGGGCCCTTCCTTATGGGGCGGGCGCCGGGACGCTCGGCTGCTGCCGATGAAGACGTCGGCACTTGGCAGCCCTGAGCCACAATAGAGCGATCACAGGGACAGGGGGAACCGTGGCTGCTTGTCATGAGCCATGCGTTCCCCTCCAAGGCCTTCCAGTACTTGAAGGGGGCATATAAAGAGGAGGGGGAATGGCTGTTTATGAGGGTGGATGGTGATAAGACAAGGGGGAATGGTTTTAAACTGAGACGGGGGAGGTTTAGGTTGGATATTAGGAAGTTTTTCACTCAGAGGGTGGTGACGCACTGGAACAGGTTGCCCAAGGAGCTTGTGGATGCCCCATCCCTGCAGGCATCCAAGACCAGGCTGGATGTGGCTCTGGGGCAGCCTGGGCTGGTGGTTGGCGACCCTGCACATAGCAGGGGGGTTGAAATTGGATGATCATTGTGGTCCTTTTAAACCCAGGCCATTCTATGATGATTATGCAAAAACACAGGCACTGTTGTAGAACCATAGATTCATACAATGGTTTGAGTTGGAAGGGACCCTCAAAGGCCATCCTGTCCCACTCCCTGCACTGAACAGGGATACCCACAGCTCCATCGGGTGCTCATCCAGCCTGACCTTGAGTGTCTCCAGGAATGGGGCACCACCACCTCTCTGGGACACCTTCCTGTGCCTCACTGCCCTTATTGTAAAACACTTCTTCTTCATATCCAATCTGAATCTCCCCTTTTCGTGTCTGAAACCATTTCCCCTTGTTCTGTCGCAGCAGACCCTGTTACGACCTTAAAAAGCAGATTTAAGCACATCTGCACCATAGTTTTTGAAAACCATTTCTTGGCAAAGCTGGGGCTTCCACTGTCTGCTAAGAAGTAGGAAAAGCCATAAGTAAATGTCTCCATTCGTTCTCTTCCTGTATCGCCAGTACAACGTCTGGTATACTAAGGGACATGCATTAGTGAGGTTGTGTTGGTGGTGGGTTGGACTGGATGATCTTGGAGGTCGTTTCCAACCTTGGTGATTCTATTATTCTATTCTTCGATTCCATCTCTAAGTTGGAAAACACCTCTAAGACCATCTAGTCCAACTACCAACCCATCCCCACCACCATGACACCACCAGGTGTGCTGGTGCCTTCCCGCAAGGCTCAGCATCCGCAGCCATGATGGATGGGCAGTGGTCATGGGTCAGGAGAGAAGTGAGCCCACTGCAGTGTGGGGTATGTGGGAGCTCTCCCTTATGTCTGCTGCCTTGGAAATCACAAATCCTATTGAGGTGAAGCATTGCATCTCTTTTCAGGTTCTGCCAGCAAGTTTCTCAGGGGTGTCTCAATCTTCATACCCTCCAATAGGGTAGCACATCAGGCGTGCAATATGACTAACGGTGGTTAAGGCTGCAAAACATGGCTTTTCTGGTTAACACCCCCTGCCCAGGACCTTTGCCATGACTCAGATAAGCCACCTCATTTTTGTTTGTTTTTCTTCCCTGCAGCTCCTGGATCTGTTCATCCAGTGGGACTGGTCAACGTACCTGGCTGACTACGGGCAACCCACCTGCAAATACCTCCGGGTGAACCCCACCACAGCCCTCGTCTTGCTCGAGAAGTGAGTGCAGCAAGGGGCACCCTGACACTTTTCAGCCCCAGAAGAAGGTTTGGGAGCAGTGGGAGTGCTAACAAAGTCCTGCTTTATCCCACTAAGCTCCAGTTTTTCTATTAAGAAGCATTGATTTGGTTAAGGTCTTTTATTTTTGCTTCATTCTTCAGCAGAGTTTTCCTTGTTCTATGACAGGCTTCCACTAGCATCTCAAGCTAGCCCCCAAAATCATATGAAAATGGCCAGCCTGCAGGCGCTTGTAGCTCTGTTTGCTGGTTCCATCAAGAGGATCATATACTAAAATCCCAGCTATGGGACAGAGAGAATATCTTTAGGTGGCTCCAAGGCTCTTAAGAGAGGACAGGACCCACATTATCAGCTAAGGGTGAATCTCAGTTTTGTTGAAGCCTGCACTTGCCCCAGGAGGTAATGTGCAAGCCCATCCTGGAGCTGTGCTGAGGAGCAGCTGACCCCAGTGGTCATCTCCATGTGTCCTCTGTGGAGAGGTGAGATGCACCCTGGAGCACAAAGAGGGTTTGGCAATCATCTGAGCCCAGTCTACGCTCTGAGCAGCTCACAGTTAATAATCCCAGACTTGGAAAATCCCAGCCCACATGGTGAACTCAGGCATGGAAGCAGCATGTTGGCTTCAGTCCCAAATAGTGGGGTTCACTGTAGTGGTAACCCCTTCAGCACGTACCTGCTGTCAGAGACAAGTGCCACCAGGTCACTCGTCCTCACCAGGTCACTCATCCTCACCAGGAGGATCAGCCTTGCTCTGCTCCTTTGCTTCCATCACACCCCACCAGCAAAGTAACAAGCTCAGAATAAGAATTCATGATTTCCTCATTCTGTGGCCACTCCATGGCTGGGTCTGGCATGGAGGAGTGGGCAGGATGAGCAAGCTGGCCGTTGGGTTTTGGTTTGGTTTAACGTGAAATCAGATCCTTGGGTAGAACTTGAGTTGTTTTTCCGAGTATCTCTTGCTTCTGTTGCATGTAGAGTAGAAGATGCCCAGTTTGGTGTTGGGGTTAAGCCTTTAGAAGCATAAACTGGGCGTGCTTTGAGGCTTTGGATGTGGGTCTGTGCTGTCTGCAGTCCACTCAACAGCACCTCCTCCATTCCCACCCGTGGGAATGGCTCATTTCACATCAACCCACAGCATCCAAAGGCTGTTAGTCTGCACCCAGGGTCTGCAGTGGAGCACTGTGTCAGTGCACAACGCTCTTATACACTACAGCCGTATTTTATATGCACGTCGTGCAATACGTTGCATCATTTGCAGTATGTTTGCAACCCTCCGTCCATGGGGCAAATGCATGCAGTATATTCAGAGCTATCCATAAAGTGGAAAAAAAAAAGAAAGCTGACAGTTTGGACACGAAGCAGCCGGGTTGTGTAACTTGTTCTCATGATTATCTCTTTTCCTAATCACACATCTCCCATAGGATATCACGAGTGTAAGTATGCTGCTTGCTTGGGCTTTTACCCTCACCTTGCAGTGACTTTATTGTTTGATTTAAATGGAGCACTAAATGATCTAAATGCAAGCTGCCTTTGAAACAGTTCCCTCTGGTAACTCTATCGTCTCAAATGCACTAATTAGAACTAAAAGAGGAGCTTTTACTGCCTCGCTTTTTTTTTTTCTTTTTTTTCTTATAGATTAATTTAAACAAAGCTTGGCTCTATTTAAGGCGGTGTTTGTTGACAGGGGTGGGGACAGCATTGAGCTCTCTCTTTCCCTTCCTCTTACTTTTAATTCCTGGGCCAGTACAGAGGGACTGCATTACACAACCGGCCTCAGCTGTCCTGGGGCTCTGCAGGCACAATAGTGTGGATCCCCTAAAGATCTGCCTCTATTTCCAACCTGTTCTTGGTGTTGGGATGCATAGCTCTATCTAGAACCACACCGCTCAGCTCTTGTAGCCCAAGGCTGGAAAAGAATGGGGCTGGCACGTGGCACCCTAATGTTGACCCCCATGATGGTGGTGAGGCACTGGAGCACACTGCCCAGAGAGGTTGTGGATGCCCCATCCCTTGAGGCGTTCGAGGCCAGGTTGGATGGGACCCTGGGCAACCTGATCTGGAGGTTGGCAACCCTTCCCATGGCAGGAGGTTGGAATCAGATGATCTTTGAGGTCCACTTTAACCATCGCCATCCTATAATTCTATGAGTCTATGATAAACCTGGCTTTTTTTGAGGCTGTTTCTCCATCTGTGGCCTTGTGCCTCCAAGCTGCCCTCCCAGCCCAACCACCTGCTGGGTGTCCCTCGTGCTGACACCATCACCCTTTGGAGAAACCCTTTGGACCCTGCTCCATCCCTGCAGGCACACACGGGCACAGGCTTGCTCTTGCTCTACGAGCAGCATGAGCCCTGAGCAAACATGCTGTGTCCCAGCCCTGCTCCCTGACAGCATCACTAATGCAGCTGGTTGGCACCCAGCAGTTTTGTAACCCTTTTCTCTATAGAAAAGATCCCTCTCACCTTGAGTGACAGTTGGGTGTAGGTGGGAAATGCCCATTGCACACAGCGGGGAAGCACGCACCCGTAGTTGTTGCAGGACTTTGTGTTCTGCAGGCATGTTCCTCATTGGGGAAGTGGGGCTGATAGCAGCTTGGTGCTTCCAAATCCACATGGGACATACCAGCAGCTCCTGTCCCATCCCACTTGGGATGGGGTCAGTGCATTGCCAGCAGTGCTTGGTCACCCTGACCCCATGGCTTTTTCCTTGCAACTCCTTCCCAATCACTCAACACGCCCCAAGATTTCCTTGCATAAAACATGCAGTTCTTTAGAAACATCTCATGGAAATAAATCTGCACCTGAGCATCTTCTGTGAGATTTTGGGGCTGCTATGGCAGAGGATGTCATGCCTTACCTATGGGTATCACTGGGCAGAAACTCAGTGCTTTTTTGCCTATGGGATGGCCACAGGCGAAGGTTTCTCAAGGTGCAGGTTTGCTTCCAGCACATCTGATGTCCCTGCACAGCCCGTGAGATGGAGATGGAGCTCTCAGCTCTATGGGAAGGTGTTTGAGGGAGGGGTGATGTCCTGCAGCAGGGTGGTGGTTGTCAAAATTCCCAGTGCCACAACACCTGTAATCTGTGTGACTCAAAAACCCCCTCCTTCTATGTGGTTCTTGCAGGGGAGCAGCTGACAACCTGCTTCAGTTTAAAAAAATACATAAAGAGAAAAGAATAAAAAAAAAAACCCCAGCTTATTTTGCTGAATAAAATTGCTCCAAGCTATCTGGTTACTGTTGGGAAAGCAGCTCGGTTATAATCCTGTGCCTTTGGGCACTTATAACTGTAGCAAATTAGCCTTTGGGATGAGGTTGTTATTGTGTTTTCAGTTCCAAGCTGGATGGTTTTTGGAACATTTCAGATTCCCTTTGGCTCTTTTTTACCAAGACTGAAGCACGGAAAATCGTAGATATATTTTTTTAATGGGTCAAACGAGCTTGAAGAGGTTTGTTTTGTGCTCTGATAACACAAAACCCTCCATCTGATAAACTGCCGTGCTTCCAGGGCCCATCATCTCTGCGTCCCAGTCACTCTATGCTTCATTGAGGTACTCAGAGTCAAAAACACAGGCGGATGTGGCTCATCCAAAGCCATCTGCCTCTGCCAGATCTGATTTACCAGGAAAACCAGTTACAAATCGGGGTATTGTGGAGAGCAGTGCCCAGCAGGCTGGGTGCTTGGAGCCCAATGCCTTCAGGCTCTGCTGATGCTGACCCTTACGGGGTGGTTCCGCTCCCCAGCACTCGCCCTGCTTGAGCCATGCAATGAGATGTTGGCCCCCCAAAATGCATCTGCGAATGCAAACGTGCATGAATGCCAAGCTTTGCATGCCGGAGAGGAATGGAGCTGCCCCGGTGTTGGGGGTTGGACTTGATGATCCCCAGAGGTCCCTCCCAACCCCTATCATTCTCTTATTCTGGTCCTGCCCCAGCACTGTGCCTTGTTGGTCCTGAGCTTGGGGACCTCATGGAGACCAGTGCAATCAAAGGAAATACAAATCTTGAGGTTTGTGAACTGGGGGAATTGATGCCAGATTCCTTCCTTGAACATCCTGTAAAGTTAAGTCCACGAGTCTGAAACTTTACAGCTGCCCCAAAAGCTGCATCTCTTGGCTGCATGCAATGCACCATGTCAAAAAGAGTCATTAACGCTGTGGATTTTATGCTAATTTTTTAACTTCCTGAACCTCCTAATGTTACAGCACTCATTTACCACATAAGGACATTGGAACACGTAAGGACGTTCTGGACGGGGCTCTGAGCACCTGGTGGAGCTGTGGGTGTCCCCATTCATTGGAGGGGAGTTGGACCAGATGGCCTTCAAGGGTCCCTTCCAACTCAAACCATTCTAAGATTCTATGAAGGGGAGGACGAGAGGTGTTTAGGGGCTCGGGATTGGTGCAGTGCCTTGGCTTTGAGGCAGGTGACATGAGCTGGGGTTGGCCAGTGGGGTGGATAAAGCTTGGGGCTAGACCCAAGGTGATGGCCTGTAGACCTGTAGACCCGCAGACTATAGACCTGTAGGTCTGTGGGTCTACAGGTCTACAGGCCATCACCTGTTTGCTCTACCAGCCACGAGGTTCTCTTGGTGCACCCATAGCACTGCTGCATGTACTGTAACCTCTCTGTTCTCTGCTCAGGATGAGGGACACGAGTCGGAAGAACAACGTTTTTGCCCAGTTTCGGAAGAACGAGCGGGACAAGCAGAAGCTGATAGACACAGTGGCCAAGCAGCTCCGCGGCCTCATCAACAGCCATCACTCATGAGGGACCCACAGCCTTCCCCACGCCTGGACTTGGGATCCTTGTTCAAAGAGAACAGATGTATTTTTGTATTCGCCTGTATAGTATGGATGAAACCCACCCTTATGACAAAACGTTGTTAAACAATCCCGGGGCAGGTAGGTGGCGTGCTGGTGGAGAGGAGGTGGTGTCAGCAGTCACCAAGCTGAACTCCTATTTTCAGGGGTTTGCAAAGCAACGGGAAGACCTGAAGCCTGAGCGAGAAGTTCACACCCAGACGATGGGTTGGTTGGGTATTTTTTGTGTGCGTGGGTTGGGTTGGGTTTGTTGTTTTTTTTTTTAATTTTTTTTTTTAATTTTTAATGGTTTTTTTGGTTTTTTTTTTTTTGTAAGCCAAATTCAAAGAATTGGTTTGACTTCCTTTTGTTAAGTTATTCAGCTGCAGAACAAGGGATCACAAGAAGTATAGGGAGGAGCCGTGGTTTCAGGTTCTTCTCACAGGCTCTGCTCAAAGGAGCACGCGTTCAGAAAGAGGGTCACTCATTAGCTTGCCTTGCCAGCACGCGTGTTGGGTTTGTGTAGGAGGAGAAGCAGTGATTTCTCAGCCTCTCTCCCCTTTTCCCATAAGGGCTGATTCCCACCCTGGGTCGCGGGTGGCTCCTCAGAGCTGTGACCCTTTGGTGTGTGTGGCAGCACTGCTCAGAGCTGATGCACCCCAAGCTTTGCTTCTGGGACCTGTTGGTGTCTTGCGGCCCTGCACTGGGTATAAAAGGGCTTCAAAAGTTGCCTCATTGCATAGGAGAGGTTGGGGTGCCCTATGGGGTCAGTTTGGGCTGGGTGCTAGGAGGGGAGAGTACAGCACTCTGCTTTGCTTTTCCTTTCCGTGCTGGTTTGCAGTGCTGCTTTCCCATCCTCCCTTCCTGCTGCCATGGTGCCGTGTCCCTGTGCCTCCAGCACAACCCTCCAACTTGGAGACGTCCCCCAAATGTGGGGTGCAGGAGGTTCCCCCTGGAGTAGCATTGTGCACCAGCAGCCCGGCTCTGAATGACAGAGCTCTGCTCTGCTCCGTGCTGCGGAGCTGCCCGTACATCACCTGCTGAAATCAAGGCGGCCTTTGAGGACCACGTCACGCTATCAACAGGATGTTAATCCCAGGCTTCAGGTTACAGAGAGAAGGGACTTTTGCCCTTATCTTTTCATTCCCCTTTTGACTCTCCTTTACCGCAGGTGAAAGTTTATCCGGCCGCTTCCCCCACTACCAAACCCTGACGCTGTGTTCAAGGGAATTCAAACCCTCATTGTGAATGGCAGGGCCCTTTCTAACACCATTCAAATGCGTGGGGCCATTGGCTCTCAGACCATTTGTGGAAGCTGCTGGGTGGTTCTGGAGCCCTGGTGGGGCTCTGTTTCCCTTCAGCTCCCCATTGCAGGCTCCTGAGCTGCACCGGGGCAGGATTTGTCCGTGTGCCACCCAGCTGGGGCTGCAGAAGGGGGCATTTGGGCTCTTTGCTTTCTGCCCACGAGCACTCCTGGCGTTGTATTTTTGGCTCCATTCACACTCCAACTCTGGATGCACGAAGCGGTGGTGCTTCACCTTCCTTCTTTGTTCCTCAGCAATCCTCCCTTGATTTCCTTTTGGTAAGGGTACGTGGACCCTGAAATAGGCACATTGCTAGCAATGAGCTCGTGGGGCTTTGTCCCATCACTGCAACCTCCAGCCACCACGCTCGGTGCGTTATTTCCATTAATACGAGGGAAGAGCTGGGACTTGGCGTTATGGCTCCTTTCTTTGTGAGGATCGGAGGGTACTTTCTTAATGCCTCTTTGGGATATATGCAAGAAGGATGGAAAAAAAAAAAAAAAAAAGAAGCAGATGGATGACAGTTGTATGGCCAGCAAGGGACTGTATGATGTGATCCACCCAAGGGGACCCTCCAGGTAGGGACAGGTGACAGGGGACAAGTGGTGGCAGAAGCAGGTGGGACCATCTGCTTTGAGCATCCTTTGAGCAGAAGAGCTCAGAGATTGAAGCAAAAACCCAACGGTGGGAGGAGGAGGGAGGTTTCAGTGCACGAGGCACTCAGTGAAGGGCCATCCAGTCACAAGCACTTTAAAACACTTCAGAATCACGCTGCTACGGATGCTGGCAACAGCATAACAGAGCATCAGCAAGCATGACAAATAGAGCGCTCTGGTGTTCCCAGTTTTTATTAGTGGGAGGATAGACTGTCAAACCCAATTTCTAATAGCATTTCTCAGCCACTGACGTCGCTGCTGGATGAGGAGGTGCCTTTTGCACACTGAGGATTTTCCTCCAGCAGGGAGAAGGGAGCACGACGAGGCAGCATCACCCCCATGAGCTGGGGAAAGCAGCCGGCTCCTGGCTTGGAATCTGGGTTTTTTTATCCCCAAGGAGCAGCTCCTGCACTGCATTGAGTATCCCAGAGCGGCTGTGGCTCAGGGCGAGCTCTGCTCCAGGGAGTGGGGCTGGCAACTGGGATGTGCTGCTGGGAAAGCCCAGCCCGGCCCCATCAGATTCAGGGAGTTTCTGATTTCGGGAGGTCAAGCACCTAGCCACAAGTCACACCACGGGCATGAAAAATGGAATTTTGGTGCTCTGTTCCTAATTAACTTTTTGTTCCGAGAGATGCAGCTCCATCCCTTCAAAATAAAATTAATCTTTTAAACAGACTGCTTAAAAAGCCCTGGAAGACATTTAAAATCCCCTCTAAATCGCTTACTAATGACTGGTATCCTCTGATACGGATGGTATTGCTTATGAGGGAAAGGTTGTTGCTATAAATTTGTGATCTGGGGGTAGGCAGGGGCCGAACCCACTGCTGTAACCATCAATTTGCAACCCCCAGAACAAATAATGCTGCTATTAACACATCCATGTACATACGTTGATCGGTCCTTAGGTTTTAAAGCAGTGGCTGTAGTAAGGTGAGCCTCCCTCTCCCCCCAGCTTGGCAAACAATTCAGCACCATTGGATTAAAAAGAAAAAGAAAAAAGGAAGAAAAACAAACTAAAACAAAGCTTGCCTTCCTGAGAAACATCCACTTATCTTATTTTCCTTATTTTCCTTAAAACCTCCATGGAATATTTTTTTGGGGACAGTTCTAAGGCGCCGAGCTGCAGAGCAAATCATAAAGGGAACAGCTTTGAACACTCCCTCCTCCGTCTCTATCCTAATCTCCGTTACAATCCCAATCCCAGTCCCCACTGCTATCTCAGTTGCAACCCCCTACCCCATCACCATCCCATTCCTCATCCTCATCCCAACCACAGTCCCCACCACCATCCCAGTCCCAACACCAACCCCATACCCCATCACCATCCCAATCCCCATCACCGTCCCAACCCCCATCACCATCCCAATCCCAACCCCAATCCCCATTGCGATCCCAACTCCCATCACCATCCCAATCCCTACCCTCATCCCAACCACAGTCCCCACCACCATGATTCCAACTCCAACCCCCATCATCCTCCCAGTTCCAACACCAACCCCCATCACCATCCCAATCCCAACCTCAACACCAATCTCCATCCCCATCCTAACCCCAGTCCCCATCTCCATCCCAATTCCCATTGCCAACCCAATCCCTATCCCAACTCCAGTCCCCATCCCATCCCTCAGTGCCTACTGGCTGCTTGTGTTGTTGCCTTTTCTCAGTTTCTGAGGGGAAGGAGCGTGATTTTGTAAACTAATGATGTGGTGAAGACAGCTTTTTTTGCACAAGTCGTTGCACAATAAGGGGAAAAATTAGTAAATTAGGTTTAACTTTAAAGGGAACTTTTTTTTTTCTTTCCTTAAAACTCACTAGCAGAGCTACTGATTACAAACAAACAAAGAAAAACTGACTGATTGAGAAATGGACTGCATGGTTTACAGGTTAAATTGCGTTAGAAATTAGCATGTTGACTTCGACTGTACATTTATCCTATTGTAACTTCCATTAAACAATACAGCATATAACTGTTTAAATAAGTGCCTGTGCTCACGTGGCTGTGTTACTGCTGCAAAGGCTCTGCCTTTGCCTTCACCTCGACCAGAAAAAGATCCCAAATTGTGGAAAGGGCCAAATTCAGCATCCCTTTGTGCACCTGGGGAAGGTTTACTGCCTGTTTGTATGGTCTGACCTGGGAAGACCACCTCACTGAGTCCCATACTCCACATCACATTGGCATGCTGGGGGCTAAAGCCAATTTTTTGGCTAATTCTGTGGCTATTTTAATTGGTTTCCTGCATAAACAAGCATGATTAAACCCAAGTGTTGAGTAGCCACCTTCAAGGAATGTGCATTTTGCTCTCATTGATCGCATCTATGTCTGCAGATGGGGTAAGTAATCCTGAGCAGGAATTAAGATTTGGAGGGCAGAGCAAAGATAATAGGCACTTCATCAAGGCAGAGGGGATTGCATTAGCTTTCCACGGGGAATCTTTTTGCCTGCTCACATTGCATATTTTCTATCATGGTATTTATCATTCTTTGCAATATGATGGTTATATTAGTGGGTGTTTTTTCTGGCCCTAACCACATTAGGATATTAGATTCCCCAAATAACTCCCAGCCTTGGCACTGGGATATGCAAGATGTTTGACCACGCAGCATGTTGATTAGGAAATCAAAGTGATACCAAATTAACGTGATACACTCTAATTAAAAACCAGCAAGCTGGGAAATCTCAGCACGGAGCTCCCAGGGGCTCAGCCTCCATGGGGCACCTCCGTGGGTTGGGTGACACTGCACACCTGCCCCACTGTGGGCAATGGGGAGGAACACAGGACGGACCCAGGAGAACGGTGCAGGAGGAAAGGATTTAGGGGACTCCTTTCTGGAATGAGGTTCCAGTCCAATGGCAGGTTCAGGTGGGACCCCAGTGTGAAGCCCTGCTAAGCATCTCTTAAAATAAGAGGATGGTGTTTCTCAAGTTTGACGTCTTTGGGATGCTGTACTTCTGTAACTGGGATTTAACATCTCCATGCAGTGGCTCACTACTTCGCCTTTCCTGTAAAAGCACCAAGTCAGGTTGGGCCGTCACCATCATGGGGTCTGCTCCAGCACACCCTTAACACATTCGGACCTTGCAATACTGGTGCTCCTGCCTTCTCCAGTACAGTGGGTTCTCTGCTTAAAGCAGGGCTCTCACTAGAGCAGGATAGCTAGGGCTTTACGTGACCAAGTCTTGGAAACCTCCATGGGTGGACATCTCTTACCTTGTTGGTTGCCTGTCCCAGGGCTGCACCACACTCCCAGCACAGCTTTTCTTAATATCCAACCTGAGCACCCATTTGTGCTCTGCTGTGTTCTCTCTCACTGCTTCTCTCCTCCATGCATCAACCTTCTGTGTAGTTGGCCATGGTGAGACAGCAAACCCACAGCTTGGTGCAGTCATCATAGAATATCCCAAGTTGGAAAGGACCCATAAGGATCATGGAGTCCAACTCATTCAGTCCGTGTTCTGCCCCATCACAGCTCCATTCCTGGGACTGCCTTGAGGAGAAGAATCCCATGGGCTGGATGGAGACAGGCTTATCTGACAACTTTGCTTTCCTGCAACCTCAGCCAACCTCATCAAGGAAGGAGGTGAAGAGGTAAACCGAGGTGAAGGCAAGAAGGGACAGAGACAGGAGGAAACAAGAGCACAGAAATATCTGCTGAAAAGTGTTTGTCTCACCTGCCTTGATGAAAAACAGGGAGTAACAAACCTCCCTGCTTGTGGTTGCTTGTGAATTTGGGAGTCAGCTCTTTGGAGAACTCCAGCAAAAGGCAACAGGAAAGAAACCTTGTTGGATGATAAGTGAACTCCGAGTCTGAGCTGAGGCTGGAGGCTGTTAGGGGGCCAAAACCTTTACACCAAGCCCCAGGTCAATGTGGGACCAGCTAGGGGTGACCCAGAGTTCCCCGTCTCATCAGATGCAGGTCGCATGTTGGGAAGACTGCCCAAAACACCTGGGCTCCCATCAGACCTCAAAACCTCTTCTGGGTGTCTGCTTCTCGAAGCTTGGATTGACCACAGTAGGTCCTGTGCTGTTAAACTGATACCATGCAGGTTTTAATCCTCACTTCGAACGAAGAGTTTTTGCCCCAGGACACCTATTTGGAGACGTTTTTCAGGTGCTTACAGGTCTCCATCCTGCATCCTGCTGCTGTTGGTAGCCAATTTGCACTTGCTTGCTTTTGTATCAGCTCTTACTCTTCAACTCCTGGCACTGAGAGACATGGTTTAGTGAGCATAGTGGTGATGGGTTGATGGTTGGACAGTCATTCAGGTTGGAAAAGACCTCTAAGATCCCCAAGCCCAACCCCAGCACATCCCACCATGCCCACTGAATCATCGTATCATAGAATCATAGAAGGTTGTTCAGCTCCTCCCAGCTGACATCACCATGATCCCTTTTGGTGCTGATGGCGTTGTGCTGGATTTCTTCTGGCATGAAACAACAAATTTTGGGCAGGATGGACATTTCTGGGTGGATGAGAGAATATGGCCAACTTTGTGACATTTCTTCCTACCCATGAGTGCAAGGAGATGGTGGGCAGAGGGATGCTGAGCCAGAAGGACTGCCCTCCAAGAACTTAAAGTTTGCAGGACTGAAGAGTTTAGAGCAAAAATGGGGGGCGAAAGCTGGTAGAAACTGCTGTCATCACACACCTGGAGAGATCAGGTGGAGTCTGTTAGAGTAGATAAAAGGAATTTGAGAAGGGCAGGAGAGGCAGATGGGGGGTGGGTGTGGGAGCAGCTGGCAAGAGGAATGGGTGAACTCCAAGAGGAGCAAGCAGGAAGATGTGGGAGATGGATACATTGGATTTGAAAGGTAAAAGTGGGTCATGTGGGGGGTATCCTGGCTTGGGAGTCACAGTGAGGAGTCAAGAGAGGGCAAGAAGGTGCAAGATGGGTGGCGAGGAGGGTGAGTGTGCAGGGAGGGAAGAAATAGGATGGGACTATTGGGAGGAAGCAGGGCTTTTCTCCATCCCTCCTCCGTGCTTCCCCAGTGTTTTGTCCCAATGTGTGGCAGCGTGTCCGACCCCCAGGTGGGATCCAGCAGCTGGTGACAGCCCCTTCATCTTTGCTGCGTGCTGTGATTATGAGCCCCACGTGGCTTTGCGGCCCTGCTAATTGCATTCTGCGGGGCAGTAATTGAATGAAGGCTCACGAGAGCCATGGATCAAAGGCAGGCACCCATCAATATCTGCCTGCCCCGCAATCCGATTAGCAGGGAGAAGGCATAAATCACAGCTGCCCCTCCCTGACCCGGCAATACTTAATGCAGGTACGGCGCCCAGCCAGCGTTGAGGAAATGGGATTTGCCCACGAAAGGTTAAGCAGCACTGCAGATGAAAAATGACCACGTTGCCACATCCCCTCGGCGGTCATTCATCTCCGTGCCGCTTGCCATGGGACGAGGGGCTGCCCTAGCAGTGCTTGGGAGGCCATCATTCAACGTCACGGGGATGTGTGAAGCACTAAAGACCCCCCCCTGTTGGGGCTCGTTAGCCATTTGTACTCATTAGCCAGCCTGCAGCAGATGTGGGGTGGCTGTTTGAGGGGTTGATTTCTCCTCCTCTGGTCTCTGGCCACTTGTTGCTCTACCAAGGCACTACTGGAGGTGTTCTGTTTCTTCTCCGGCCACAGTCCTGGTAATGAAGCCATGCTGCAGGGGACAGGCTGCAAGAGGCCTGGATGGGTGTACCTCAGGCTGTCCCCTTTTGGGGGCTCATATTATAAGCTGTGTGGTCCTAGGGGATGATCTACAACCCCATCTCATCACCATCATCTGAAGATCTGGTGATGTTTCTCCACCATAAGGTGCCAAAGCCATGGCTAAATACAAGGCTTGCCTCTTTCTGCCCCCAAAACCTTTCCCTCTGCCCTGCCATCCTCTTTCTGAGCCAGAGCTGTGGGTTTTCCAGGGCAGTGCATTTGGGGTGACTAGATCTCCAGGTACGTTTCTGTTCCCATCTGTCCAAACAGGATGGCACACAGTCCCAAGCTGCCCTATCTGAATGTGTCATCCCTTCCTGCCTCTCTGTGCTCTGCCACTTCCCCACGACATCGTGATTGGAATTAGAATAAACCCATAGAAGAGGAGAAGAGTCCTTCAGGTGAGTGCTCTTAATATTGGCCACACTGAGGAATGGAGCCCTCTGCAAGACCTGATGGCAGAAGCTCCCTCAGCTCCCACCTGAAACTGCAGCAAAAGGTTTGGGGCTCTCTGATGCAGTAAGGTTTGCTTTATAATGAAAGGCAGATCTCCCAGATTTGCTGTTTGTGGGGGTTACCTACATATGGCTGCACTGTAGAGAGGAAGATCCTGGCTTGGGGGGTGAGGGTGGGGTGAAGGACAGCCTGCAGTCACTGCATTTAGGATAGTGTGTTTGCAGTAGGTGGAGCAGAGTATGGTGCAGTATCTTTGAGCTGAGATGCATCCACCTCTGAGGGGTCCTCTTGCCTCCCTATGGAAAGATAATTCCAATCAAAGATGTAGACTGGGGTGGTAATTTCCTGGAGATAACAGGTGTGGGCTCTTGGTTGGGGCTGGGTGGGCACAACCTTGAACACCATCCAACACAGGGCTGGGGAGGTGATGGAAGCATCTTTATGCCTGGTTTTGGGTTCAGATCCTATTGGATATTTCATGGGCAGGATATTTGCTCGTCTCGAAGCAAGTGGTGGAGGGAGAGATCTCAACAACTCTTGACATGGCCACAAGTGCCCTGTGCTGTGATGCATTGTCCCTTGCACCTCTCAGCGTTTCAAGCTTGACCAATGCAGGGAGAAATCCACACCAACCAGCTGGTCCTGCACATCCAGACCCCAGCAGAGCTGAAGTTTCAGCTTTCCTGCACAGCTCCAGTGTTCCCCAACATCGTGTTTGTGAGCTCTGCCTGCAGCCCGTGCATGTGGGGGCACGCAGGTGTAGATAAGCATCTCTCTAGGGTTTGGCCCCAGGGTGAGGGCTTTATGGAAAATCCAGCCTGGCTTTGGCCACCGAGCACAGCATGTGTCAGGACTGGCCTTCTGGGGTTCCTGGCACAACATTTCCCCACCAAGGCTTCGGCTCTGGACCAAACCCTTCATCCCAGCCCAGGAAAACATTTCACACCTGCTTGAGTGCTTTCAAGCCACTGGGATGCTTTCCCAGGTCGAGCTGCAGCGGGGGCCCTGGGGCTGTGTCTATCCCAGCAAATTAAATAGTTCCAGGGTTCAGACACCAATTATCCTCGCTGTTAAATTATTAGCACTCACCCAGCTAATTCTGAGACGTGGTTCAGGAGTTTGCACGGCCCCGAGTGCTGCGTTCAGTGTTGGACCCTTTGCTATGAGAAAGATATTGAGGACCTGGAGTTGTCCAGAGAAGAGCAACAGGGCTGAGAGGGGTCTGAAGCACAGCTCTTATGTGGAGAGGCTGAGGGAATGGGATGGGTCAGTCTGGATAACAGAAGGCTCAGGGGAGACCTTATTGCTGTGTCCAACTCCCTGGAAGGATGTTGGAGTGAGGTGGGGGTTGGTAACAGCAACAGGATGAGAGGTGATGGTGGCCTTAGGCTACCCCAGGGGAGGGTCAGGTTGGATATTAGGAAACATTTCATCTCCAAAAGAGCGGTCAGGCAGTGGCACAGCTGCCCAGGGAAATGATGGAGTCACTGTCCCTGGAGGTGCCCCAGAAGCAGGGAGGTGTGCCACCGAGGGCCGTGGTTATGGGCATGGTGGAATGAGTTGGGCTTGGACTTGGGGATCCTACAGATCTTTTCCAACCTTCATGATTCCATGAGCCCTTCTCAGCAGGTGGGCTGGATACGGCAGCCCCATTTTGGCATGCAGAAGAGGATAATTCCATGGGTAATTCCATGGATAATTCCAAGGGCTTGTTCCTGCCCCATGGCCTCGGGGCTGGGGACGGACCCAGACACGCCGGGACAGCCGCGTCCTCCGTGGCCGCAGTCAGCCTGGCGTATTTACAGCTCAGATCTGGAGTTTGGGTGGCTACCAAGCACGCTGCAGTGAATACCTGAGTGATAGTAATTAATTGTAATTACCAACGCTCATATGCATTAATAGTAGCACCTCTTCTTTAAGTTGTTTTTGTTTTTTTGTTTTTGTTTTTTTTTCCAGGATGCTTATTTTTAACTATTATGGCCAGATCTGCAGCAGCTGCTGGTGTCATCACAGGGAAAGCAAGAACTCCTGGCTCAAAGAGAACAAGAAGCCCCTGCTTTCCCACCAGAGTCTCAGCCAGCTTCTGCCATGCCTCTCAGGCTCACCATGGAGCCACTTTCCCTATGACATTGCACATGGTGCATATGGGGACTGCCTCTGGAGAAGGCTCCATGTTTGCTTTTCCTTCACTTAATCCAGGGAGCCACTTTCTCTTTCATTATTTTATTCTTCTATCATTTTAACTTTAGTTTCCCAGGAGCTTCTCAGAAGCAGGTGAAAGTGATTGTGATGAAGACGTGAGGCATCCTTAACCCCGGAGTCACCCTGCTGCCATTCCCACCTGTGTGAGCCTGTGACTAAAGGACATCTAAGTTACTAAAGACACACCTAAATTGCTTGGCTCCTTTCTAAATATTTCTTACAGCTGCCCTCCCCACCCTGCTGGGGAAATTGCACCCAAGGAAAGTGGAGTGCCTTTGCCATGCCCAGGTAGAGCTGGAGAGACCCCATGCTAAAGGGACCCATTTTCCTCATCAAAAAATAATGGAAGGATAGCAAGGCAAGGTGTGAGCTTAGTTTAAATATGGATCTTTTTGATGAAGTCCTGTGGGTAAGTCAGCTAGGAACAAGCCATCTTAAAGCAGTTTTGCTGCATTCTTCATTCACAAAACTAGAAACTAAGTAGTTTACTGCGACACTCATTGAATCTGCAGCTCCTTGGCTGAGGTTGCCTTCGAGGTCCTTCTAGCCTTCTCAGGGGTATAAAAGAAAGCTTTTGTCCCTGGTGGCTGGGTTCCAGCTGGACACTGGGCAAGATTCAGACTCCAAGATTCATCTCCCAGATCCCTACACCAAAAATTTAGAGGTGAAACTCAGTTGCAGGGATCTTGGATATCAACGGGGCTAGCGTAGAAGCCTAGGGAGCCCAAGGCTGATGCTGTTTGAGGAGGATGCTGTTCTCATTCCCCGGCTCTTTGTGGACATCTCAGGTACTTTGCACACCACTAGGGAGCTGAGCGTGGGCTGCTGAGACTTGTCTTTGAGATCTGCAATGGAAAGCTATCAGCATTAGCATGAGTTGAAGACCTCCATGGACTGAAATTTCCCAGGAGGTGTAACAAGGTGGAATTTGCTCTCCCCTGCTGCACTATCTATGGATGTACTCATGCATAAGACAGTGGGAGTGGCATGGGACCCAGGGAGCCTTTCTTGATGCCATGTGGAGGGCCACCATGGAACTCCTTGGCTTTCTTATCATGGGAAACCACACTGGCATGGGACGATGCAGGGGAGGCTGCTGGGGCTGCCAGCATGCTCATGAATGCAGGGCTGAAGGTCAGCCCTGGTCAGAGAGCTGCTCCCAGCTCTTTGTGTGTTGTCTACAAAGCAAATGCCTTGTTCAAACATGCTCCTCCATTGGCAAACAGGAAAAGAAATGCAATAAAATAATGCTGCTTGGGGCTGGGAGTGGGGCGCTGCTATGGCTCCACAGAGCTGAGCTCTGGGAAAGGCAGCAAGTGAGAGAAAGCCCTCGATGGTGGAAGAAGCTGGAATGTCCTCTTCTCTTGTGCAGTATGTCTCCATCTTCTGCTCTGATCACGGCAGGGATTAGCTGTGAGAGAGGAGGGTTTCTTGGCTCTGCCCCATTTCTGAAGCCCTTTGGGTAGAAGTGGTGATTTCTGTGAGTTGAGTTGGGTGCTTCTTCAGCCATGTGAGCCTATTCTTGGGAAGGTGATGCCCATGCTATGAGGACCATGAATCAGAATAATAGACTGGCTTAGATTGGGACATTAAAGATCGTCATTTCCAATGCCCTGGTCCTGCTTGTTCATCTAAATAAGAGAGGGATTCATCTCATCCAACTTTAGATCCCTGGATTCCTTCTACAGGTGATAAGTAGGAATAGTCCCTCCCATCCAGGATTCAACTGACTGATGTTGGTGGCTAACTCTGGGTGGGATGACTTGTGTCACTCTGAGCACAGAGGAAGACTCAACAGATGTAGTCTGCTGTGGGTGAAAAGTCTATGTTCAGGCAGAGGAAACCCCTGTGATGTGACTTAGTGTCTTCCCAGTGAATTCGCGTGGTAGGTCATAGGGTATCATCAACCACTTACCAACCCAGACTATATTGGCTATGTTCCTTCCCTGTTCTTATCTTCTTTACATTTTATATATATATATATATATATATACACACATATATAAAGTCTATACTGTGATCAAATGACCCTCCAACGAATAATTGCATTGTTGGGATTTCATTCTTCCACTATAAAGTGATTCCTCCAGCACCTGAAACATGTTGTTATTTTAGGCTTTCTCTCATTTCAAATGGTGCCTTTGGATGCCAAAAAGCATGCTCTGATAGACACTGGGAGAAAGCTTATAAAGGTAGGAAATACCTGATGGAAGGAGAGGAGATACGTCTTTGTGGGCATTAGATTCTTGCTCTGGATCTCCATCCCCAAGGATATCATGGGAACTTAAACACAGAGACAGCAGACACCGAGCAGCATAAGTCATGATAAGAGTCTTCAAAGTTCAACTATTTGCTATGGTAGTGAAAAAGCAAAGGTTTGACATTTGACAGCTTTTAAAGGCTTGCTCTCCACTTGCAAGGTAGCATAAACTTTACAGAAGTCGGTGCAGTGATGTTGGCTTGTGCCTGCTGACTTTGTAGGCTGGTGTTTGAATGAATGACCTTGTCATGATGGTATGATGATACGAGTGATGCTTATGTAAAAGCATCAAGCTGGCATCCATGTGAACATGGATGGGATGGTGGATGAGATATAAAAAATGTTGATGCTAGTGGTTGTCAGAAAGGGGATGGAACCCAAAGGTGGGTTCTCCATTCACTCCATAGGACCTGAAAGTCAGCAATTGGCTCCTCCAAAGGGGAAGAATGCTTGGGCAGGGCAGAGAGGGAGAAATGCCTCTCCCAGAAGGATCATAGAATCATACAATGGCTTGGGATGGGAGAGACCTCAAAGATCACGTTGTCATGAGCAGGGTTGCCCACCGCTAGACCACGTTGCCCATGGCCCCATCCAGCCTGACCTCAATGCCCCTCTTAACAAAAAACTTGTGAGCAAGCTTCTGACCAGCTATAGAAGATGGTGTTGGGGTTGAGCTTTCCAACCAGATACCATCCCTATAAGAGTACGTCATCTTCTCTCAGTCTCATGGGTTTCCCCTCCCTTCAATCTGCCTCTAATGATGGGTAGCCCATTGCACCCACTCGCTTCTTTCTTCACTCATTCCTCACTGCCCTCTGTCCAGGAGCTCAGCTTCTGCAGGCAGCACCCCATTGGCCAAAGTCCCCTTTTCCCCGGGCTCAGGGCAGGGGCTGCGTGCAGGGAAGCCAGGCAGAGGAACAGTAGCTTTTTCTCTTTCCCGGCGACGCCGACGTGGTGATCAGAGGAGCTGGCCAGAGTCCTAATGAAGATAAATGAATATCCCCTCTCCTCCGCTCCTCTGGCTTTTATTGATGGGCTGTGGGGTGAAAGGCGAGAGCCTGAATGTTCATTTAAGCAGACGTCACGAGTTTCTTTGGAGGGGAAGGTGTAAGAAAAACCGCCTTGTGCTTGAAAGTTACTCCAAGATGAGCACGCTCAGCTTTACAAGCCTTTCTCCATTCCTTCCCCATCCATCACTTCCCAGGAGCCCTTTGTAAATGCAAATTGCACTTTGATAGAAATAATGCACTGAGCCTCTATTAGTGTCTGTGTAATGGAGAGGGCTATTTTAACGCCATCATTCTTAGGGGAAGCTCCTCTGTGCCTTATTTTAGGCTGTGTATCAAAAACCAATCTGAAAACCCTGCTCCCTCCTGTCTGTGCCCATTGCAGGCACCAAACCGTGGACCACGGGCACAACGATGGGACAACCTGCATCCTGCAGGCCAATGGGAGCTCTAGCTCTGATTTTTGGGGCACAGTCTCACCCCCTGCAGCCATTCCTTCCCCAACTCCTGTGTGTGTTTTTTGGCTTCTTCAGTCCCAGCTGTAAATGTGTCACGGCATGGTGAGTTGCTCCGATGATTTGCAGAGCAGCCCCCACCATCCCTGATGTGTTTCTGTGCCCAGCAAACTGATTTTCTCATGTCCCAGGCTGATCTCTCCCTCCCAGAGTGTGGAGCAGCCGCTCCAGTGCTGAAATCAGTTAAAGCTGCTTTAAAAAAGAAGAAGTATTTTAAGCTATTGGGATCCCTCTCCACACACACACGCACTTTGGGAGGCCAGAACAAAACTGCTTTGAACGGTTTAGAAGCAAATCTGAGTCTTCATTCATCTTCATTAATGAGATATTTAACAAGTTCCTTTTAATAACTTCTTGATGTGTATGCCAAATGAGAGGGGAAAGAGAAAAAGGACAACAACCAACACAAACATATTTGGGTCTTTCTTTATTTCCATCCCCCCCCCCCCCCCCCCCCCCCGTGAAAGGACAATTTTTTTGGTTGCATTTTCTCCTTAAAAGTCCGTTCTGCTCCTAAATGCTGCTTTCTCGTGGTGTCATCTCACCCTATAGAGCAATGCAGGGTCCTTCTTCCATCCCCTGTGAGCACTGTGGAGCAGGGAGGGAGGTGCCATTGTCATCACCTTGGGACATGTGCAGCATCATCTGGGGGTGCTCCATGGATTGGTTTCTCTGCCTCCTCCCACCTCATCAGTCTGACTCCTGCTGGGTGCTGGATTGGTTCGCCTTTCCGCAGACCAAAGCTACTCAGCGGTGTGCAAATCATAGAATCATTTCATTTCAAAGGGATCGTTAAAAGTCATCCTGTCCAACTCAAACGGTTTGAAGCCCATTCCCAAACCAACTACAAAGATCTGCTCCTTGAGCACCTTCCCAATGGAGATGGACTCTTCCGTGCCCGCCCAAAGCCCGTTGCATGTGGCAGAGCGGCTCCTCTGAACTCTGGGGTGGGAGCGGCCCCTTTTTGGGGGTCCTCAGCTCACAGCAAGAAAGATACACGAAGAAAAACTCCTTTCATAAATCACACAACAAAGAGAGGAAACATAGAAAGCAGAGGGGGTATTCTCCTGTTTCTCGAGGAGCAGAAGAGGAATGGGGAAGGCAGCGTCGTTAAAGTGAAATCCCTGACTGGAATGAAAAAAGGCAAAGAAATTAAAGCCAGATTTGTTCCCCTGGGCTGGAGGAAGGAGGATCCCTTTTGGTTTGTTCCTCCTTTCTTGTTTCCTTTAAAGACAGGAGATCAATTGCGGGGCTTAATGAGAACCGTCTATGGCGAGAGGTAGGCAGTGCAGAGTGGGGCCGACCCAGCACTGCAAGCATCGCTCTCTGTTCCCATCCCTTACAGCCACTTGAGGAACACTGTGGATTATGACCACCATCCGTCCTCCCTGCTCCATGGGTGCGATTGACACGGATAAAATCCCTGAGCTCCAACTGATGGGGTCAAGCGGAGCTGGAGCAGCTCCAGATTTGTTGCAGTCCTACTGATGGTTAGGGGAGATGGTCCAGAGTGCTGTGCCTACCTGGGTTCTGGATGCAGGAGTCTGGGGGCACAGATTTCATAGAATCATTAAGGCTGGAAAAGGCCTCTAACATCACCAAGCCCAACCCCAACCCATCCCACCATGCCCACTGACCACGTCCCTCAGTGCCACATCTCAACAGTTCTTGAACACCTGCAGCAGTGACTCTACTACTCTCTGGGCAGCTGTGCCAGTGCCTGATCATTCTTTTGGAGACGATTTTTTTTCTAATATTCAACCTGAACCTCTGTTGGCACAACTTGAGGCCATCACGTCTCCTACGGGCCTTGGGGACACCCCATGCATACAGGAGCTAAGCAGGATTCACTGGAGTGCTATTGGGATGTCCCCTTGGGGAGGTCCTGATGGGGACATCCCAGAAGGCTCTCTCCCTTGAGATGGGAGATGCTGGCAGGAGAAGAAGCAATGGATCTGCCCTTTGCTTGTGAATCTCATGCCAAAATAGGTGCCTCCATTTCCCCTAAAATGGGTATCCATCTTTTTGGCTTGCCTGGACCATGCTGAATGAAAAGAAATTGTCTTGCTCCATGTATATTTGAGGAACATGCTTAGTGGGCATGGTGGTGACAGGTTGATGGTTGGACTTAGAGGTCGTTTCATGACTTAACAATTCTATGATATAACATATATAATATAGGTAATGCATATAAGTAACAAAGCCTCAAAACAAAAAAAAAAAAAAAAAAGAGGGTAACAAAACCATAAAGCTAGCAGGTTGGAGGCATTTAAAACCCTGTTTCGATCGAGAGGAGACACACAGGTGCTGGCTCACACCGTAATGTTAACTGCTTCTTTCCCACGCTGCTTACCAGCAGGTACAGCTTCACCCAGGACTCCAAAAATATGTTGTAAAGGTTTCTCTGGTGCCTCAGCACCCTGGACTGAAGCACTGGCACAGGTTGCTCAGAGAGGTGGTGGTGCCCCATTCCCGGAGACACACAAGGTCAGGCTGGATGGGGCTGTGAGCATCTGATGGAGCTGTGGGTGTCCCTGTTCACTGCAGGGAGTGGGACCAGATGGCCTTTAAGGGTCCCTTCCAACGCAAACCATTCTATGATTCTATGGTTCTATGATTCTACCTAGAGAAGCTGTGGATGCCCCATCCCTGAAGGTGTTCAAGGTCAGGTTGGATGGACGTCTGGACATCCTGATCTGGTGGATGGCAACCAGCCCTTGGTAGGAGCATTGGAACTGGATGAACTTTGATGCCCCTTCCAATCCAAGCCATCCATGATTCTGTGACTTGGGAGCACCTTCCTGGCAACTCAGCAATCCTAAATGCAGACTAGAGAAACTGGACAGAGGGAGATGGAGAAATACTTAGAGCCAGCGTTTCCCCATAAATGAGTCACCAGTGTATGCTATGAACACAAGTGTGGCCCTCGTGATCCGTTTTCATTGCAGGACCAAAGAAACAGACCAAAAGGTCCAGGCTGCAGTGGGGTTGATGCATTTTTGCATGAAAACAAGCAGAGATGCAGAGCTTCATCCCATGTGTCCTTGGGAGAAGTGGACAATTCCCCAGATTTCCCCAGTGCCAAAATATCACTTCTGAATAATGTTTTCTTCCTCTTCCCCACTACCTCTCCTCTCTCACAACCTCCCCTCCTGTTTTCTGGTCCTGGAGGTGCTGAAGAGAACATCATCCCTTCCTCCCATGTTGCTGGAAGGAAGCAGAACGTGTAATGCTAAATTGTGATGGGGGGGAAAGAAAAAGGTGATCAATGGAATTCACTTTTTTTTGGGGGGGTGGGGGGGCTGGGAAGAGCATCCTACAGCTCTGTGCACTCAGGGTCCAGGTAGTGGAAATAACTCTGCAGCAAAAGGGTGGCCCCATCCCAGGGTATTTTCCTTTATTTCAGGCTCCTCAGCTTGGAGAGGCGTGAATGCAGCAGGTGGGGAGGTGTGGGGTGAGGGGGGCATCCCTCCTCTTGGGTGGGTGCCCAAAATGTTGGGTGCTCCGACCACCAGCAACACACCAGTGCCGAATCAGGGATGAGTTCTGCCATAGGGCCACAAATAATATACATATATATAGAGAGAAAGACAAATGGAAAGAAAACGGGCCACCATCCTGGATTTTGAGCAAAAATAACAAAGAAAAAAATATATATAAAGAGAATGGAAAGAAATGGAGCTTTTCTAGAAAGCCCAATTTCTAGAAAAACTCCTGCACCCAGGGAGACAATGAGCCCCACGCGGCGCTTCCTCCCATTCCTGCAGCGGATGTGTTTCTCATTTGGGCTTTGTTTTGTTTTCTTTCTTTTCATTTCCCCCTCCCTTTCCCCTTTCCCCGCTCTGCCCAGCGGGATGCAGCCAATGGCCCCAATGGACAGACAACGGATGGACAACGGGACGCGGCCGCTTGGTTCCATGAGCAACACGAGTTTTGGAAGAGCGTGCCCTCCACGCCGCGGTGTTTTGCATTAAAAGGTCCGGGGTACGGATAGTGTTGCAGCAGCATCTTCAAAGTCTCATGGCTTTCAAACACAGCCGTGCACACATGAGCCCCTCCCTCGCGGCCGTCCCTGTCTCGCATTACGCTGGCATTTTCTTTGGGGATGAACAGGGGAGAGACTCCGGCGTAGTTTATTTTCCTTCCGAGCAGGGTAAGATGTTTCTCGTTATGCCTTTTTAATTCTCTCAAAGGCTGCATGGCATGGAGAAGAATAGTGGCTGTCTTCTTGCCGTGATGCAAAACTCCCTCGCAGTGCAGCCCACCCTTCCCAGCAGTGAGCTGCTGCTGGTGGAGCAGCGGGGCAGGGGGAAGCCGGGTGGTTTTCCAAAGGGAAGTTATTTAGGAGAAGGGTTTCGTTGGACCAGAGGAAGTTTGCTGGGGAAAAAAAGAGCAGGAACGGCAAGTGGGGCTGCAGGGTTGCGTTTCGGAAAGGCTCCTACATCGGATTTTTAGGTTAGAGGTATGAGGAGGGGAGATAAAACAGGAAACAATCCAGAAAGTGAGGAAGGAAAACGGGGAGAGCGCTCAGGAAAAGTGTCACGGTGTCAATTTCTAACCAGGAGGCACTGAGCAAAGACTTTTGAAAGTTGAGATTACTAATGAATTTATAGGAAATATCACCAGTTTGCTGGGGAGGATGGCTGAATCCCTGCTTATTCCATCTATCAAGGAGATGAAATCTTTCTGTTTTCGCATGCAGGAGGAGAGAACGCGCAAAATGCTCCTAATGGAGCAAAGCGAGCAAGAGGAGCCCAAAGGCGCGGGTGTGCGGCCTCATGGGGACACTGCTGGGGGTTGGGATTCTCCTTGCTATGAGGGGCCCAAAGCCTTTGAGGTGGGAAGGATTTGGGGTGGGAGAAGGGCCGGAGGAATGGGGACAGGTGGCAGAGTGCACCTGCGGGCAGGAGGATGGATGGGTGGGTGGGTGGGTGGGTGGGTGGAGGGATGCGGCCGCACGGAGCATCTCCTCAATGGGTGTGCGGAGCTTTGAGCCTACAGATGAGCAGACCCCGATCCCCTCCTCCTTGCTTTATAATGTATAATAAAAGGGTGTTTTCTTTTTCAGTTGTGTATTTCCGTAGCCACCGTCTATAATAAAGCCTGGAGCCGGCCCAAGCCGCGTCTCTATTCCTTGGGTGTGCACAAAAAGGGGAATATCGAGATGATCTCGTTTCTGTCTCTCTCCAGTCTCATATCGAACAAAGGGCGGATGGGAACAAGAAAGGAAGGGAAAAAAGCATCACCTGTTCCCATACAGTCTTAGCGAGATCGCGGTCATTATCTCGGCAGCCTCACATTTCTAAAGGGGCTTCGTTTGTCTTTTCAAACACTGGCATCTTGTTAAAAAGCAGAGGGGAAATGGCCGATTTGCTCCGTTCCCCCCCAAAATGAGCGGCGGTGCCACGGCCGCCCCCGCAGCCCCAACTTTAACACCTGGGAAAAGAAAGTGGGAAGGAAACCAAAGGCACCCAAAGAGAAATAAAGGCGCCGCGGCCGAAGGGCCCCAACCCCGCTTCTCCCGATGGCGTTCCTCCATCTGACAAAAGCCTTTGGTTTTCTGTCATTCTTTTCATTTCCTTGATGGCTCCCCAATTGTCCAAGCCTTCAAGAAAACGCACTTTGGCTCTTTTGTCGCCACGCGTAATTTGATAAACTCGCCGCAGAAACATTCGGGTTTGGTGGGGGGGGGGGGGGGGGGGGAGAAAGGAGGGGGGAAAGGAGGGAAAAAAAAAAGAAAAGAAAAAAGCAAGGAAGAAAAAGAGAAAAATAGAGTAAAAAAACAACACCCGAGAGATGGAGAGGAGGTGATATTTGAGAGAGTATTTAAGGGAAAAAAGTGTGGAATGAGGAGCGTGTTGTGGAAGGGAGGCGCGGAGCGGAGGGGTCCCGGCGGGCGCTCGGGGGGCACAGAGGATGCTCTCCGTTGTCATCCTCCCTTCGGTGCTTCTGAATACCGATGTCAGGCAGCACCCTGTGGGCGGGGACCACCCCCAGCTCCCTTTGCTATAAAGCACTGCGGGTTCCCCCATTGCGGGGAGCGCAGCGGGACGGGGCGGCGGGCAGCACCCCGAATCGGGCCGGGCTTCCAGGTGCGGTAAGTGGGCAAAAATAAAACCAACCCCTCGCCCTCACCCTCTGCTTTGGTTACCTTACCGAAATGAAGGGCAGGTGTGGTTGCTGGGAGGTGGGTGGTTTCCATACGGCCATCCAGGTGGTGGCTCAGCCATTGGGATGCGGTGGTCCATAGCATCGGGGTGACAAAATGAGCTCGAAAAGCACTCAGAGCTCTCTCTCAGAGGAGCGCAGCCCGCGAGAGGTAGCGAGAATAAATCTATCAGCAACAAGAAATCCGCATCTGCATTCACGGGGCTCGAGAGACGAAGCTGATCTGGGGGAAGATTTGGGTCCTTTGGGCGAATTTGATTATTTTTAAGCGTGCACAAATAGGGCCGTGGCGTAACAATGGGGTCGCTTCTCCGCGCGCGGTGTAACAAATGGGATCGTTCCGAACGGGACGTGGAAATCAAAACTGTCATTTGTGGTGTGTGTGCGTCCGCTGTTCCTCCCAGTTCCCTTTTGGGTGGGGGAAATATGGGCAGAATATTCCGCCTGTGTTTCACCCTATGCTGTAATATGGGCAGGAGCGATGGTTGTGATAGAAAAAGGGATGGGACGTGAGAACGTGCTCCGTAGAGAGGGATTAAAAGGTGATTTCAGAAGAATAAAAGTGACTTTTGGGGATGAAATTCTCCCCCTGTCCGAGTGGCACAGCGGTCGGGGCTGCTGGAGGCAGAACCTTAAAGGTTGGGGAGGGAATTTGTCTCTATAGGGCTATAGGGTTGGGCCTGGGGGCAGGTTGCTTCTTGAGCTGCACAAGTTTGGGGTTTGTTTGGGTTTTTTTTGTTGTGTGTGCGTTTGTGCTTTTCGTTGGGGAAGGGGAGAAGAAGGGAAAGTGCACCACGTTGCAAAATGTGGGCTTCAGGGTTTCGTTTTGCACAGAGGGGAGGGGGGGGTGAGGGGAATTTTTGGAAGGAGGGCGCTGGGAGTGGGGTGCAGTGATTTGGAGAGCTGAACCTCAATGGGGAGAGTTGGGTGCAGTGATTGGGAGGGCCGAATCCCAATGATGAGAGTAGGGTGGGGTGATTGGGAGGGCTTAACCCCAGTGGTGGGAATAGGGTGCAGTGATTGGGAGGGCTGAATCCCAATGCTGGGAGTGGGGTGCAGTGACTGGGAGTGCCGAATCCCAGTGGTGGGAGTGGGGTGTGGTGACTGGGAGGGCTTAACCCCAACGGTGAGAGTGGGGTGCCGTGACTGGGAGGGCCAAATCCCAGTGCTGGGAGTGGAATGCAGTGATTTTGAGGGCCTAATCCCAATACTGGAAGTGGGGTGCAATGAATCATAGAATGGCCTGGGTTGAAAAGGACCACAATGGTATTCAAGTTTCAACCCCCCTACTACGTGCAGGGTCGCCAATCACTATGACTGGGAGGGCTGAACCCCAGTGGTGGGAAGAGGGTACAGTGATTTCGAGGGCTGAATCCCAATGCTGGGAGTGGGATGCAGTGACTGGGAGGGCTTAACCCGAAAGGTAGGAGTAGGGTGCTGTGATTTCAGGGGCTGAATCCCAGGGCTGGGAATGGGGTGCAGTGATGGGGTGGCTCAACCCCAACGGTGGGAGTGGGGTGCAGTGATTTGGAGGGCCTAATCCCAATGGTGAGAGTGGGTTGCAGTGATCTGGAGGCCTCAACCCCAACGTTGGGAATAGGGTGCAGTGACATCAAGAGCTGAACCCAGTGCTGGAAGCAGAGTGCAGTGACTGGGAGCACCAAACCCCAACGCTGCCACTTGCTGTCAGCCTTAGCTGCATCCCAAAGCCACATTCCTCCACCCACTGCCCTCTCCTCCCCATCAGCAATCATTCCCCAATGGCCTTTTCCATCTGTTCTGCTGTTCCACGGGCTTTGGCCTCCTGCTAAAGTTATCCAGACTGTGGTAGAGGTGGGGAGAGGCAGAAGCTGTGCCCCAAGAACCTGCTGCTGGCTTTGGGAACGGCGTTATATCCCCTTATTATCAGGTGGGAGAACTACAAAAATAATAATAACAAATAACACAGTAATAATAATAAATAATGAGAATGTGAAGAATCCCACAACTTTTTCCCTTAGGTTTTTATTTATTTACTTATTTTTCCCTTCAATTCCCACTGGAGGAAGAAAGGATTTCATCAGGTGGTGTTGGGGGCACATTTCTGTCCCTCTCAGTGGGGGTCCCAGAGCTGCTCTGAGGGTCCATAGAGGAAGCAGAGGTCCCAACCCCATCTCTGTGCCGGGTGTTCCTATTGCTCAGCCCCACGGTTTGGGACTATTTTTTTTCCCCCTATTTTTTGCTGTTTGGAGCGGGCATGCACTGGTGGGGGGGGGGGGTCGGGGGGGATGCAGAAGGGGGAGTTTGGGAAGAGGCTTTGGGAAAAGAGCCTTGGGATGGTATTTAGGGGGGAGGCGGAAGAATTATCGGGGAAAACGCTTTGGGATCGGCACGGGGGAAGGGGGGGGGGAGGGCGAGGGGCGGAGCGGGGGGGGGTCCGGGTCGGCCGCCACCTGCGTGTCGCCGCCTGCAGTGCCACCAGCGGCCACCGGGTGGGGCGGCAGGGCAGAGAGTGAGAGCGGAGCCGGGGGATGGAGGAGGGGGGGGGACGACCGGTAACAGTGCGAGACGGGGGCTCTGCTGCTCCGGGATGCACCCGGAGGGGCTGGAGGGTTGAGGGGGGGGGGGGGGGGAGGTGGGGGAGACTTCCTGCTTGGGGGGGCACCGGAGTGGGGAGTGTATCTGGGGGGGGGGGTCCTGAGATGGGGTACGGAGGGATGCGGAGATGGGGGGTCCCCGCAATGGGATGCTGCGGTGTATGGAGGTGGGGTGTAAGATAGGGGGGCTGCATGAGGGTGGGGGGAAGGGGAGGCACGAGCTCCTTGTATTGGGATGTCGGGGAAAGGACTGAGGGGGAGTGGGGTGGGGGGGGTGGGGGGGCTAGCAGCATAGAGTGCACGAGAATGGGGGACCCCCTCCTCTGACTCGCATAGGGGGATATGGGACTCCCTGCTCCCGCGGTAGGGGGGGGGGACGGGGATGCAGGGAAGTGGGGGGGGGGGCAAGATTTGCAATAGGGCTGCAACGATGGCAGCCCCCACCCCGGGGTCACCCCAAAGTATGGGAGCCGACCTCAGCTCCCCCTAGAAGACGCAGTGTCAGAGAGGGGGGAGATGAAGGAGGGGGGTGGGGGTGTCCACAGCACTCCGGGCACCAGACTGAAACCAGCTGGGGAGACTGCGGGGCGGGGGGGGGGGTGGTTGGGGGCTGATGGCGAAGGAGAAGAGGGGGGGGGGGAACTCAATGAACTTTTGTTTTTCCTGTAATGTGAAGCAAATGCTTTGCAAAAGTGGCTGTAAGCAGGCAGCCCGGATACCTGCCTCTGCCTTCGCCTCCATCGTTGGGCTGAGGGGGGGTGGGGGGGGGGGATCGAGGAGTGGAGAAGGGGGGGGGGGGGGGGGTCGGAATCGCTGCCCCTTTTGTAAGGTGGGGGTTTGGGAACATCTCTTTAAAGTGTGGGTCCCCCCAGTCCTGAACCCTGTGTTGAAAGGGGGGCAAAATTATTCCCCCTCTCACCTAAGTTATATAGGAGTGGAGGGGTGGGATATTACAACGCCCCCCCCCTTTCCTCCCCCTCCACCCCGAATATTGTAAAGGACAAGAAAACTATGGGGGGGGTGGAGGGGGGGGGGTCATTCCCCGGGCATCAATAATTGAAAGATGGACTAAATTGGGGATGAATGTATGGGGGTGTCATTGCACGTGGGGAGGCATTGGGAGGGTTAAATAGTGGGGGGCTATAAATAGTGGGGGTTATAAGGAGAAGTCATTGGGGGGGGGGTAAAACTTGGGGGGGGTTCTTGCATGGGGATGTCATTGGGGTTCCGTTGGTGGGATTAATGGGGGGGGGGCAGGAAGGGTTAACTGTAGGGTGGGGATCGTGGCAAAGTGTTCAGGGGTTAAATACGGGGGGGGGGGGAATCACTGCAAAGGGGATTGTATATGGGAGAGGCAATTGAATGGGGAGTTAATAGGGGTTAAGTATTGGGGGGGTTATTGCAAGGGGGGAATCAGGAGGGCTTAAGTGTGTGTGGGGGGGGCAATGCAAAGGGGAATCGTTTGGGATTGTATATGGAGGGGGCAGTTGAATGGGGAGTTAATAGGGGTTAAGTATTGGGGGGGTAATTGAAAGGGGGGACTCGGGAGGGGTTAAGTGCGGGGGGGGGGGGGCATTGCAAAGGGGGAACGGGTAGGGGTTAATGATGGGGGGTGCGTGGTAAGGGGGGGGGGACGACATCGTAAGGGGGGAACGATGAAGGGGAGGTGGGAGCAGTTAAGGGGGGGTGGAGAGAGGGAACGATGAAGGGTTAAAGGGGGTGCGGGGGGGGGAGGGGGGCAACTCCTTGGGGTCAGCCGCGGGGTGGGCGCCGGGCTGAGCCGCGCTGTCTCTCCGCAGGGCCGAAGGTGCGGACGGCGGAGGAGAAAGGAGGAGAAAGAAGAAGGAGGAGGAGGAGGAGGAGGAGGAGGATGAGGCCGAGGAGAGCGGCGTGACCGAGCGGCGGGCTGCGGGCCAAGGCTCGCACGCTCCAACGCCGCGTCCGCCCGGCCCGCCCCCCCCCCCCTTTCTCCTGTAACCCCCCCCCCCCCCCCCCCCGCAACCCTCTGAAGTGAGAGGGTGGGTGTGCGGGGGAGCAGAGCGCTGGCGGAGGGCCCAGCCCGGCTTCCCCGCCTCTATATAAACACACATTGACTTTTTACTCAAACCCACATTGAGGGAGGGAGAGAGAGAGAGAGAGAGAGAGAGGGAGAGAGAGCGGGGGGGGGGGGATACGCCGAGGCAGCCCTGCCTCCCTCCCTCCCTCTTGACGGGAGTCCTGTGAAAAGTGTGGGGCGAACAAATCCCGCCGTATAGATACCGATAGATATTTACAGAGCTAGATTGATCCATCTATCAGCCAGAGATACCCGGCGGCCCGCCTCGCTCCGTGTGTGTAGATCCATACATAGCGCTATTGAGTTCTTCCATCTCTCCGGCTCTTTGCTGACTTATTTGATGATTTTTTAGCGTTTTTTTTTTTTTTTTTTTAAATCTCGCTCCTTTTTTTTTTTTCCTCCTTCCTTTTTTTTTTCTTCCATTTTCCCCCTTTTTTCTTTTTTTCCTCCTTTTTTTCCGTCTTTTTTCTCTTTTTTTCACTTTTTCCTCCTTCTTTTTTCCTCCTTTTTCCTCCTTTTTTTCCTTCTTTTTTCCTCCTTTTTTCTTCTCTTTTTCTCATTTTCTTCTCTTTTCCCCTCTTTTTTCCCCTCTTTTCTCCTTTTATTCTTTTTTTCTCCCTCCTTTTTTCCTCCTTTTATTCCTCTTTTTCCTCCTCTTTCCTTTCCTTTCCCTTATTTTCCCTCCCTTTCCCCCCTCCTTTTCTCCCCCTTTTATTCCTCTTTTTTCCCCTTTTCCTTTCCTTTCCCTTATTTTTCCTCCTTTTATTCCTTCTTTCCCCCCCCCTCCCACTGTGTGTGTGTGTGTGCCTTGAAAGCGAGCGGGATCAGCAGAGCATCTGCACTTGGACTTTTTTTTGGGGGGGGGGGAGGGGGGAAAGGGGGAAACTTTATTCCTTTTTCCCCCTTTTAAACTTTTTTTAATCCCCTCCCCAACTTTTTGCACTCCCCCCATTACGTTTTGGGGAGGGGGGGGGCGGGGTGGGGGGCTCCGCGTTGTGCTTATTTTCCCCTTCTCCCCCCTCTCTCCTTTTTATTCGCCTCCATCCCTCTGTCAAACTGACGCCGGGCAAGAGCAAACTTTTCGCAGAGGGACGGAGCAAAAACCGCTTTTAGCCTTCTTCCACAGATATATATATATATTTTTAAAATCCATTTTTTTTTTAATTTTTATTCTTATTTTTACCATTTTCTCTCATTTCCCGTACTGTTCTCCTACCAGAAGCGGGGGCTCTCCCGCCCCCCCCCCCCCTCCCCTTTTTCCCCCCCGGACCCCCCAAGCAGGGTCGGCTGCGCTCTCCGCGCTCTCCCTCCGCTTTATTCCCCCCCGCGCGTCTGTGTGTGTTTGTGCGTGCGGGTGCGAGCGCGGTGCCTGTCAAGGGGCTGTTTCTCTCCCCACCCTCCTCCTCCTCCTTCTTCCAAATATGCTTTTTGAAAGTTTTGATCTCGTCTCGGCACTGGCTACCCTCGCGGCGTGCTTGGTGTCACTGACTTTGCTGCTGGCCGTGTCCCAACAGCTGTGGCAGCTCCGCTGGGCTGCCACCCGCGACAAAACCTGCAAGCTACCAATCCCTAAAGGCTCTATGGGATTCCCTTTAATCGGAGAAACCTTCCACTGGCTCCTGCAGGTAAGGAGGATTCCCTTCCCTCCGGTTGGGAAACGGATTTATATTCATTTATTTCTAACTCTCCCCCTCCTCCCTCCCCCCCCCAATCCCCATTCCCATCCTCAACCCCGGTTCCCCAAATCTTTTCTTCTCCTTGGACGCCGGGTTGCGATTGCATCATGCGAGATGGGCAGGGGGTGGCTGTGACTCGGGGGGACACTGAGGGACCCGGCTCGGCCCGACCCCCCCCCTTATTTCGGTGCTACGGCTCCGAGATCGCAGAGCGGTGCGGGGTTCCCCCCGGTGGGGACCGCTCGGAGCCGAGCAGCGGGGTGGGAAAATGCTCCTGGAGATGGGTGTTGGGGGGTTCTCCCCGACCCCCTCTTCGGCCCTTTTCACCCCCCAGGCGAAATTGAGGATAATGATTAAAAAGGAAAGGCAAAAAACCTAACCCAACCCAACCAACCCGCGGGGGTGTTATTGCCGGCGTGGTGAGCGAGGAGAGGGGGGTCCCCGGGTTGAGAGCCCCCCCATGGGGTGGATGGGGAGCGGCTCCCGGTGCCGGGGGAAACCCGCGGAGGTAATGGGGAGATTAACCCGGGATTAACCTCGCTAAGTGCCCGAGAGGCGGCGGGCGGAGAGGGATCCCCTCGGAGGAAGGGCGGCTGCCAAAATAACGATCGTCGGAACAAAAATAGAGAGGGGAGGAGGTCAGGAGGTGCCCCGATGCCGGCATGGGGGGCACCCCGCGGCTTTCAGGAGGGAACCCCCGAGGTCAACGCGTCCGTGCGTTTCCCACTCTCCCTCCCTCCCTCCGAGCCTTTGGGAGAGGATGCTTCCCGCAAAAAAGGGAGAGATTCCCATTGACGGCACCGGCACGGGATGCCGGAACCCGTGCGGGGCGGCTCCGCAGCGCGGCCGCTGCCGGGGAAGGGCAGAGCGGTGCGGGTTGCGCGGTTCGGTTCGCCCCGCTCGGTTCCTCCCGGTCCGGGTCCAACCCCGAGCGCGAGCCCTGAAGCCCCGCCAGCGGCGCCGAAGGGGTTAACGGCACGCTCTCAATAGGGCTTTATTTTTTAAAGAAATTTATCAGATTTTTACAGGGGGACCAGAAAAGGGTTCTCGCTTTTCCACAGGCTCCATCCAAACAGAGTGCAAGGGCTAAAAATACAAAAAAATTTTGTATAAATTGGACTCCATTCGAAAGTTCTCCCCGCATAAAGGTCCTCTTTGTGCTGCCCTGGAAATGGTGTACAAATAACTCTTTATTAATGCCACAAAAAGGACTTTTTAATTATATTTACGCAGATCAAGAAACGGGGTCACCTGAACATCTGAAAATCACAACCGCGCTTTTGTTTCAAAATAAACACACGCGCGCTGCGCTGCTCGCGGGGTCCTCCCAGCCCGGTTCGGCTTTGGGGAGGGGGAAGGGGGGGGGGACCCGGCTCGTCTCCCCCTTCTCCATCCCCGGCTCCATCCGGCTGTTCGCCGACAAAAGCCCTGGGAGCATGTGGGAAAGTTATTAAAGGGCTGCGCGGATCTGCAGATCGAGTTAGGCAAAGCGCAGCCTTTCGAGTAAATTGAGTCTGGGAGGAGGGAGGAAAAAAGAGGGGGGGGGGGGGGGAGGGGGGAAAAAAGAAAAAAAAAGGGGGGGCGAGGGAATGGAAAAAGGGGAGGGGGAGAGGAAAAGGAAAGGAAAAAGAGGGGAAAAGGAAAGGAAAAAAAGGGGGGAAAAGGGAAAGGAAAAAAAGGGGGGAAAAAGAAGGGAAGAAAAAAAATAGGGGAAAAAAAGGGAGAAAAAGAGGGAAAAAGTGGTTAAAAAGCGCCCGGGGAGGCAAAGGTGGAAGCAGAAGGGGCGGAGGGCACTGCCCGGAGCGCGGTGCGATGCGGCGCCCACGATCCCGGTTGGGTGACACTCTATAGCCGTTGTGTCCCATTATCATTCCCCCCCCCCCCCCCCCCCCCCCCCCCCCCCCATCCCACGGCTCATTCTGGGGTGTCCGCGTGGAGAAAAATAAAACACCCCGAAATCTGTGCGGAGGGGCTGATTTTAAAGGGAACCCCCGGAGCGGGAGGTGTTAAAAGGGGAGTGGGGGAGGGGAAGAGGGGGGGGCGTGAACCCACGCGGTCCCAGCGCCGCGTCCCCATCCCCACGCCGTGTCCCCCCATCCCCACGCATCCCGCAGGGTTCGTGCTTCCAGTCTTCGCGACGGGAGAAGTACGGCAACGTGTTCAAGACGCACCTTTTGGGGCGGCCGCTGGTGAGGGTGACGGGAGCGGAGAACGTGCGGAAGATTCTGATGGGGGAACACCACCTGGTGAGCACCGAATGGCCGCGCAGCACCCGCATGCTGCTGGGACCCAACACCGTGGCCAACTCCATCGGGGACATCCATCGGCACAAGAGGAAGGTGAGGAGGACCCCCACGCGTGTCCGCGGGGTGCTCGCGGGACGGGAGGGGGGCAGAGAACTGTGGTTAAAGGGGGGGCGGGGGGGGCATTGCGTTCCCTTCTTCCTCTCTCCGCTCTCTTCTCCTCTCTCCCCGCCGACCCACTCGCGTGGGAGGTCCCGCGTGGGTTCCCCCCTCCCTCTGCGTGCGCGCTCGGAGCCTTTGAGGAATTTAAAAGGGCGATGGAGAAGAAAAAAGGAGATCGGGGAGGGAGGTGGCACAAGGGGGTTTCCCCTCGTTCTGCTGCTTCAGAGGGAGGATTGGCCCTGTGATCACCCGCCGCTTGTCGCTTCCAAGCCAACCCGCGGGCGTGACACGCGTGGAGTGGGTTGGAGGCCGAGCGCCGGCACGGAGCGCTCTTAAAAGGGCGATGCGCGCATGGGGGGGGCCCACCGCGGAGCGGCTCCCCGGGTGTGGGGCAGAGAAACGCGGCTCCAATGTAACCAGGCTGTGCTGGAGGGGTATTGTGTGCAGACTGCATTCTCGCTGGGGGGTTCTCGCGGTGCTGAGCGTTGCAATGGGTTTTAGGGCAATTGGGGTGTCGATAGGAGTCTGGGGGTGAAGTGTGGGGCACCGGGGTGGCTGGAAGGGGTCAGTCCCTCCTGGACGCTCACCTCGACTTCTCCCTTGGTGCTCCTGGTGTCAGGCCGTAACCCACAACAGTGGGGGCAGTCAGGTTTTGGGTGCTGTGAGCCCCTGTGGATGTGGGGAATGAGCATCGGCCACCCTCCCCCCCCCACACACACACCCCCCCCAGACATAAATCCTGCAGGAAAAGGCAGAGGGGACAGTGTGGTGTGGCAGCTTTCACATCCCTGTTGTGGTGGGTGAGACCGCTTCCCAGTTGGGTGGGGGCTGGGGGTTAATTCGGGGGTGGTGATGTTGAAGCACTGGGAGAGCACGGCTGCACCCACAGCCTCAATGCTGTATTTACCCCAATGCAAACTCCCCTCTGTGCCCCAGCAGGATTTCCTATTTCGTCATATGCGTTTCTACAAAAGCCCAACCCATTCACTTCTCTTTTCCCCTGGGGGAGAGAGAGTGAGATAACAGCCACCCGTGGTCCCTATTTGTCACATCTCTCAACACGATGCTGAAGGGCTCTCGGTGCATGCGATCATACAACTCCTTGGGCTGCTTCTTTGTGTCTTATGGGAGGAGAAATCCTTCCCAACTTCCCTGTCCGAAAGAAAGGGCAAGGTGCACGGGCTGCCTCCATCACAGGAGCATTGGGGATGGCAGGAAGGGTGTGCAGGGACATGGGAGCCACTTTGGGCTCTGTACTGGAGAGCAAACACTCTCAAGGGCTGGGGATGCTGTTAAGCAGATGTTGAGCTTTCTATTCCAGCAGCACAGCGTTGGTGTGATGGGCTCAGTTGGCTGCTTTGCTTTCCTTGCAAAAGGAGAGATTATTCCCATTCCTCCACATGGTCCCCTCTGCCAACCACCCCTCACCCTGGGCTGAGTTGTGCATCCAGAGATAGGGCAAACCAGCTTCTAACAGGAAGAAAAGAGCTCTCTTTGCTCCCAGTGTGATGGCAATGTGGCAGATCTGAGTTTCTTTGCCAGGCCAGGTGCCTTCTACCAACAGAAATCAGCAGCACTTTTTGAGTTCGTTAGCCCCGAGCTTCTAGTGCTGTTAATTGGCTGCTAATTCAGCTCTCCCTATCCCAGCTGTGAGGAGGAAGCACCACATTTGGCATTTCAGCTTGCTGCCTCTCTGTAGGTTGTTCTCTTGGGTTCCTGCTCTGCGCTCTCTTGCAGGGAGCTGAGCAGAACCTGCAGGCAGAAGCTCTCAGTAAGGATGCTATTATCAAGGGGAAATACTCAGAGATTCAGAGCCCTCTTCACACCGACAGATGCTCCTTCATCATTCCCTGGCTGTCCAGCTGAGCCCTCCTCTTGCTGGGACAGATTGCCATTGAGACAAGAAGGCAAGCTCCTCAATAGGTGCTCAGGAGGAACAGTGCCATATTAACCAGATGATACCTATGGCAACTCTGCTCTCCCGTCTTCTATTTATTACTTCTGCCCTGCAGGAAGCTGTCAAAGTTAAAACAAGCTGGAGAAAGCTTTTCTTTCGGGATATATGGGCTCTCCAAGCTTTAGTGGAGCAGGGATCTCTGCCTGCATAGGGAAGTGATGGCTTGTGGGGTGGGCAGCAGGGCCCGCATGCATCATGGCCTTTATTGCAGGTGTCGTTAGTGCTGGCTCCGTGCTTGGCTCCAGATGAAGCTGCTCGATAAGAACAGTTTACAAGCAGTAAAACAAAGCAACCCCAAACCCTTCAGCCTCCCTCCTGAGATAGGTGTCTGCCGGGGGGTCGTTACCCTGCTGTGGGGCACAGAGCTGATGATGCTGGAGGTGGATCAGGGCCACCCATGCTGCAGTGAGGGCAGTCTGTTCCTTTGCCATGGCACTTTTGTCCCCGGATCACCTTGTGGGGAGGAGCAGCTGTATGGCTGAGCGTGGCTGTGGCTTGGAGGTGGTGCCCAAGGAGGTTGTGGATGCCTCCTCCCTGCAGGCATTCAAGGCCAGGCTGGATGTGGCTCTGGGCAGCCTGGTCTGGTGGTTCGTGATCCTGCACGTAGCAGGGGGTTGAAACCAGATGAAACTACATGAGCATTATGGTCCTTTTCAACCCCAGGCCATTGTGTGATTCTATGGTGGATGCCATAGGGGGAAGGATGCACGTCATCCCTGATGAGGGTCGTCCAGAGGGAGGAGGCTGCTGTCCTATACGGACCCACAGAGGATGGATGTCTGGGGACAGTGCCTTGGGTCTCTCCCATCCTGCTCTTTCTGGGGGTAGAGCCATGCCTCCTCTGCTGTCTGGACCTGGGTGGGACCCTGTCCCACTGTGGCTGCTTCCACTCAGTCCATTCCACGTCTCTCCCTATGGATGCCCTCAGTTCCTATCCACGAAACCCCAATCAACGTACTTTGCTTTTTGGCCTTACCTGTGTTTTGGAAGCGTGGATCCTTGGGTCTCCATGACCTACAGCGAAGGCAAAGCAAACAATGGCAAGACAAGGCAATGGGTAGCATGCGTTCTGGTTTTATGGGATTTAAGGCAACCCCGATTGAGATTGGGATTTGTGGCAGCCCTGTCCACAGCAGGAGCTGGAACTCGATGATCCTTATGGGTCCCATCCAACTCGGGATACTCTATGATCCTTACGGTCCCTCCCAACCATTTGGGGATGGAACGGATGTTGGGAGGTTGTTGGGAAGCTGACGTTCAGCAAAGAGCGAGGTGCTCCCGTGATGCTGCACAGCATCTGAATGCAGAAGGGAAAGGGAACTGGGAATGGGCAGCTTTAGGGCAAGGGAAGGAGTCTCCCAGTGCTGGAAGTGCAGCAGGGCAGAGGAAGGTGGGATGCTGATGTTCCTTGGGAGCACTCAGCCTTGGCAGGAGAGCTCTGGACTGGCCGGGCCCGTGCTGTGTTCCAGCATCGTAATCCCAAAATAGGCCCAGCTGGCTTAAAAAAAGGAAAAGACAGAATAAAATAAAAGCAGTCCGTGGGCTGGGTAGACGTCCCAGACCCGGAGACTCGAGGAGGAAGCAGACAGTGGTGCAGAGAAACGGCCTGTTTTGTCTCACTGTCCAAAACTACATCATTCATTAACACACCACAATTAATGTTCTGCCTCGGAGGCATACAAGTGTTGAGCTTATTAGCACCAAGTAGAAAGGTCTGAGGCTTTAATATAGTTTGCGAGAGGATTAAGAACACAAAAGGGGCCATAAATTTACAACCAAATATAAACCAGCTGCTGTGGGCAGGGCTGGGGGGAGGGAGGGGGGTGGAGGAAGGAGGGATGGGAGCAGCGGGCGCTGCTTCCCCACTGCCAAACCCCCTCACCCGCGCTGTTAAGAGACGTTGATTACTTTTTGGCATCCCCACCCCACCTCGCCACCCTCCCCAGTAGGAATCGGAGCCGTCCCCTTTCCAGCCCAGCCCACCCATATCGCCCATCGGGTCAGATCTGTGGGCTGGGGTCCAGCTGGATCGGGCGTCCTCTCAGCACGTTGGCATCGAGCCCCTTCTCTCCATCACGGGCTGCTGCCCTGAGAGCTGTAACCCACGGGCAAAAGGCACCGGGGCCGGAGAAAAAGGCTCTCATTGATGTTGAAGGGCTCTGGTTGGTGAAGAATTTGTCGGCTAGGTTGGCTCATTGACTTTAGACCAAATAGTGCTGTCATCTACGGCGGTGTAAATCCAGAGTCATTCCAATGGATTAAAAAAAAAACAGGCAGAAAAAAAGCCAAGTGCAGGCACTCCTGGCTGAAATACAGATGCCCTGCGTGCTCCAATCCCGCTCTGAGGAGCTGTGCTGAGGCTGAATGCGGCGCGACCCCAATGATACCCGAGGCTCTGTCATCTCTTTGGGCTTGGTCTGAAGCCAGAAGAGACCTCAGTGATGGCCTGCAGGATGAGATTTGATGGCCGTAAGTTGTGCCGGGTGAGGTTCATGTTGGGTGTTAGGACAACGTTCTTCCAAAGAGCAGTCAGCCATTGACACAGCTGCCCAAGGGAAGGATGGAGTCACCATCCCTGGAGGTGCTTCAGAACCGTGGAGATGTGGCACTGAGAGATGTGGTCAGTGGGCATGGTGGGACGGGTTGGGGTTGGCTGTGAGCTCTTCACCAACCATAAAAAATTCTATGTATTCTCATCCCGGAACGATGCGCCAACATCTTGCAGAGCCGTCCTCAGGGTTTTGATGGCAGAGCTGAGATTTCCCTGCCGCTGGAGGAAGGGCTTTTCCAAACGTCTTCCCCTATTGTTGCCATGCCAAAGCATGCTTGGAAAGTCATATTTATTTCTTTGGGATGGAGCGGGCTGTGTCATGGGGCAGGTGCTTCCCTCTCAGCTCACTTCTTTGCCAAACTCTCCACTGACATCTTTCTCTCCCCCTCCTTGTGTTCACTTTCCCATTTGAGGAGTGGTGACAATGCATAAAGTGATTTTTTGCTGTCCTGAAATGCATTGCTTCTCCATGAATGAATGGGTACGGACCAGGAAGAGGGGAGACGTGGGCTCATAGATGCTGAAGAACCACAGCATGTTTAGATAACCCCATAATGAGGGCCAGACAGCCTCGATTGCTGAGTGTAACTGTTTGCATTTTGCTGGTGCTGGCATTGGAATTATTATTATTACCATTATTTTCAGGTGAGACAGATGGGATGCTGTGATAGATGTGTACAGCGTCTTGCTTCTTTTCTGTCTGTGCGTCACCCAGTGCTGCTCATTTTGGAAGGCAGGAGCTGAAAAGTGTGGCTTTTCCCTCTGAATGAGCCCGGGTTCTTCCCATGATGGGGGGACGGCAGGAGAATGTGGGGCAAGAGATATCCTCACGTCCTGCATTTGGTTGGACATGCTTCTTCCCCTCATCTTAACGTGGGGAGGAGAGGGATCATAGTATGATAGAATGGCTTGGGTTGGAAGGGACCTCAAGGATCATGAAGCTCCAACCCTCCCGCCACAGGCAGGGCTGCCAACCTCCATATCTAATACTAGACCAGGCTGCCTAAGGCCCCATCCAACCTGGCCTTGAACACCTCCAGGGATGGAGCATCCACAGCCTCTCTGGGCAGCCCGTTCCAGTGCCTGCCCACTCGTTGGGGGAAGAAACATCTAATATCCAATCTGAAATGTAGGGAGAAAGAGCATGGTCTGTGTTGGGACATTGCTTGGGATGCTTCCCCAACACCTACCGAACCCAATTGGTTGTGCAAACATCCCTGTGCCAATCATGCCTTCATTCTGCTGGGTAGCAGCTCTGAGCAGCCAGGCTGGATGAGGTGTGGGTGTCAGATCCCAAATTCCCCTCCTGGAGGGGAAGGGTAGAAAACTCTGCTCTTCTTTGCTGTGGTGGCTGTGCTTGGATGGGGAGGCTTGGCCAGCGCCGAGCATCGTTCCTGCTAACTATTCTTCATCCTGGCTGCTAAATGAAGCTTTTTCTAAGTATCTCTTGAATGTCCCCTCCTCTTGAGTATGGTTTAAGGATGGGGATGGGGTATTTTCCATGCGGGACTGGGCGCTGCTCGCTGCCACCTCTGCGGGGGATGGCGGAGCTGAGGCACCAGGAAGGAATTTTCTGCCTTAGGAAAGCCATAAATCTTTAAATATCCTGTTTGCACTGTGAGACGGATTCGGAAGTTTCCAGCTGAGTGCTGGGGTCTCCCTGGGCAAATGTGGGTGGGTGTGAGCGTTACCCCCACAGCAAACAGAGCCCCCAAGGGCAGCTTTTTTGAGGCCGTAGCAAAGATGTGCAAAAACGAGGACTCCTCTTAGCACTTCCAAGAGATGCAAACGACCCCCCCTTTTTTACAGGTACCCCCCACTTAGCGCTCTTTTTGCTTCTTGGCTGCTCGGGAGGAACTTTTTGTGGCGCTGCTCCTCGGTTGGTCTTCACTAGAGGGCGCAGGGATTTTAGGCTAGAAGCGCTGCGAGGGCTGTCAGGGAAAGCTGGCTGCCTTTTCCTCCTTTTTAATCAACTGGAAAGATGCAGGGTTGAACTGGAGGTGACTGGAAGGGGATCCAGACTTGTGTCTGGCTGGGGAAGGATCCGCTGACATCTGGGATTAGGCGGCGTGGAGCACAGTGACGCCAGGTTTGCAGCCGGACGGGGCCGGAGCAGCCCCATAGCAAAAGGACAGCTCAAAAAAAAAAACAGAAAGAGCAAAAGAAAAGAGACCCAAACCCACCAATTCTAAATGCTCGCTGTTTTCAGGCTCCTGACCTCGGTGTGGGCTCCTTTTCTCTCCCCGAGGGTCTCCTCCTCTGCCATTGCTCCTTGGGATGGCTTGGCACAACGGGAGCAGAGGTGTTTCTGGGGCTGTGGGGCTCGTCCCTTGCTGGGAGAGATGCTGCACAGGGGTGAGGAAGGATGGGGTTTGCACCAGGTTGGGAGTAGCTTCTCCCACCTCATTGCACGCACGCTGTCAGCTCTGCCTGAGTATCGCTGCTGCTTTGGGGCTTAAAAATAGCTCTGCAAGTGCAGAGGGGCACTGAAGTGCAGAGGAGAACCAAAAGCGGCAGCCAAACCATCTCTCAGCCTCTTCATGGTCACTCCATGGCTCGTTCACTCAGCCCTCCCCGTGGTTCATTCATTTCCCAGCTCCATTCATTCATTTCTTCATAGACAACCAGGGACGGCTGTCTGTCTGCAGGTGTGTCTGTCTGCCTGTCCTCTTGCATCTTCTTTATCCCCTCACATCTTCTCTCCTTCCCAGCCCTCCTCCCACATACGCGCTGCTATTCCTGCCCCTCCGTGTGGGGTGTGATGAGTTCTACCCAGGTCTCAGCCCTGGAAGCATTCAAGGCCAGGCTGGATGTGGCTCTGGGCAGCCCGGTCTGGTGGTTGGCAACCCTGCACATAGCAGGGGGTTGAAACCAGATGATCATTGTGGTCCTTTTCAACCCAGGCCATTCTGTGATTCTATGATTCTCAGCCCAGGCAGTGCGTTATGAAGCAGCAATTGTTGATCCTCCCACCCTCCCTGCTAGGGGACAGAGGTGTTATTTCACCAAACAACCTCCCAGCTGAACGCCGTGCTTGAGCAACGGAGGGGTTGCCGCCAGGAAAATGTTACCTTTCCCTTTTGAGTGCTGACTGCGGAGGAAATTCTCACATTTACAGCTTCGGCGCTCATGGAAAGAGTGGGGGAGGCTTTGGTTTTGCTCCTTTTTCTCCTTGGTTTGATAACTTTGCAACCCCCCCACTCCCACCCCTTCAGGAACCCGGCCACCGATGGAGGCTCTCGTCTCACTCCTGGGGAGCTGGCTTTCATTTGATTTCTCCCGGAGGCCTGGCATGCATGCGGCGGTGCGTGCGTTGCAAGCCCGCCGTGTGGGGAGGTTAATAAAAAATAAACAAACAGCACTTTTTTCCTCCGGTGCACTCTGGGAGGGATGCGGCGGGGATGCCGAATGAAAGCGCGTGCTGTGGGGCTGCGCTGATGGTTTGGGGGGGGGGAGGAATGGGGGACATTCCTGGCATTTCTCAGCTCCTCGCGCAACACGCGGGCTCTGGCCCAAATTGGAGGAAGGAGCCGTTAGCATGGGGGCCTGGGGAGGCCCGCTCCTGAGCTGTGTTTACTCGCAGAGCTTAAATTAATAGTGTCTGCTGACATCAGTTTTTAGCCCGGCTTCCCAAGGAAATGAGCCGTGTGCGATCGCAGCCTCTGCGTGCGTGCGTGTCTCTTCTCCCCGGAGTTCAGCCAGGTTTTGAAGAGGTCCTAAAGGCCTTGATAGATTTTCCCCCATCCATGGAGGTGCTCGAGGGCAGGTTGGATGGGCCCTGGGCAATTTGAGCTGGTGGGGGGCAACCAGCCCACGGCAAGTGGAACAGGTTGCCCAAGGATGTCCCATCGCTGGATGCATTCAAGGCCAGGCTGGATGTGGCTCTGGGCAGCCTGGTCTGGTGGTTGGTGACCCTGCACTCAGCAGGGGGGTTGGAACTGGATGATCACTGTGGTCCTTTTCAACCCAGGCCATTTCATGATTCTATGACGTGGTTAGAACTGGATCATCGTTAAGCTCCCGTCCAACCCAACCGATCTATGATTCTATGAAAACCTTTGTGTGTGTCTGTGCACAACCTGACAATTAGAATCCCCATGGAAGAGCTCCATTCATCACATCCAGCTCATGGGACAGATGGAGCTGGGAACTGGGACACATGGAGCTGTAGGGAAGTTCTCCTTCCATCCAGCTGTGTGTAGGGTGCACTACTTCATCTCATAGAATCGTAGAATCATAGAATCATAGAATGGCCTGGGTTGAAAAGGACCACAATGATCATCTAATTTCAACTCCCTGCTGTGTGCAGGGTCACCAACCACCAGACCAGGCTGCCCAGAGCCACATCCAGCCTGGCCATGAATGCCTCCCGGGATGGGGCATCCACAACCTCCTTGGGCAACCTGTTCCAGTGCATCACCACCCTCTGTGTGGTCACCATACTCCCATCCTTAGCTCAGTGCTGGAGGGAGATTGTGGGGCACCATGTTATTGCTGATGATGGGGATCAGCCTAGGCAGGACTGCCCATGGTGGATCCCCATCAGCCCTTCTTGGCAGCTATTTTAGAAACTGGTGACTCTGGATGATAAATTCTGGATGACAACAAATCTGCTTAGCACGGGGGATCCACTCTGTTCATTTCTATGGGCAGAAGTGGACTGTTAGAGAAAGCAAAGAGGAGGATGCTGGGGCTCCATGGAATCCTCTGCTCACTCTTCTGTAGGTTTTCTCCAAAATCTTCAGCCACGAGGCTCTGGAGAGCTATCTCCCCAAGATCCAGTTGGTGATCAAAGACACCCTGCGGGCTTGGAGCAGCAACCCCGATCCCATCAACGTCTACCATGAGGCCCAGAAGCTCACCTTCCGCATGGCCATCCGCGTCCTGCTGGGCTTCCACATCCCCGACGAGGAGCTCAGCCGTCTCTTCGAGGTCTACCAGCAGTTTGTGGAGAATGTCTTCTCCTTGCCTGTGGATCTGCCCTTCAGTGGCTACAGGAGGGTAAGGGCTTTGGGCTGAGCCCTCCACCAGCCGGTAGCATCAGTGTGGGATTAATGGAGCTATGAGCAATCCCTACCTCTATGTGTTCTTGATGGGGATGTCTCTCAGCATCTGATGTCTTTTGGGCTACAAAGTGCTGATTTGGTAGAGTGGAGAGGGAGATGGATTCATAGGTTCTTCAGATCATTGGGTGCTCCATGGCTCAATGCAATGGGGAATGTGGTTGGGATTTGCTCACATTTATTGAGTTATTTGCCTCATTACTACACTTGGTTGATTTTTTGTTTGTTTCTGGGAGCCTTCTCCTATCAATGCACCGCCCACCAACTGGGCAAAAGAGATTGGCAGCCCTTCAAAGAATTGTTCTAGTTCTTCTAGGCAAAAGATTCTTCTATGCAAAGATGCAAAATGAAAACATAACAAAAAATCAGTTTAGTTTTTATTTTTCCTCGGGAATATTGGTAACAGCAATGTGATTATTTTTTTTAAATCTTTTTATCATCACAAATGTTGTTATTGTTATTTGATCTCATGAATGAGCGCAGTCGTTGACAGCCCCAAAAGACTGGGTTTGTGTTAGGGAGGCCAAGTGCTAAAATTGCTTGGGAAGCCCATTCTCCTTCCAGGAAGAGGATCCTCTTGGATGAATTGGCCTTCCTTAGAGAGTCAATTTTCCCAGGGACTTCTTGTATCCCAGGGAAAGAAGGAGGGCTGTGAACTGCTGCAGCAATGGGGCTCCCACATCACAACTGCCATTCGCACGGTGGTGCTGATTACTCACACCTGTAATCTTGTACACTTGAGGCTTGCTCCTCCTGGCTGGGGAATGACTCCGGCATTTTTATACTCCTGTCTGAGCACCTGCGACAGCAGTTTGATTCCATAGCCACATCCTGCTTCAGCACGTCTCCTTCTCTGCGTATACTGGAGATATATAGGGTAGGGATGGCGGTGATGGTGTTGAGCCCTACGAGGTCTGATGGTTCCTGCTCCACAGGGCATCCGGGCACGTGAGACACTGCAGAGGGGGCTGGAGAAAGCCATCCAGGAGAAACTTCAGAACACACAGGGTAAGGACTACGCCGATGCACTGGACATCCTGATAGAGAGCGGCAAAGAACACGGCAAGGAGCTCACCATGCAGGAGCTTAAGGTAAAGGTCTTCCCATGGCCACCTTGGGGTTGCCCAAATAGCAAAGCTGGTGCATGGGGGAATTTTGGGGGCAGAGCTGGGATGGGTTTTCAGACCTGGGGGTCCCCACTGTGCTTGTAGATCCCACACCCTAGTGGAGCATGGTGCCAACAAGCCAGTTGCTTTCCCACAGGCTGTATTTATTTGCAGATAACGCTCATCCCTTACTAAAAAGCACTGCCAGCATATACCAAAAGATCATACAAGCATGCTGAAGCTTTCAGCCTTGAACAACCTCAACTCTCTACCTATGGAGTCCCCTCTTTACTGTGTATGAGCCCTTGACAGATTATTATTTGCAGCGGAGTCACGACATCATGACTTATCATAGAGTCACAGAATCATAGAATAATTTGGGTTTGAAGGGACCTCAAAGCCCACTCAGCCCCATCCCCTGCCGTGGGCTGATTGCTCTCCACCAGCTCAGGCTGCCCGGAACTGCATCCATTGCCTTGGGCTCCTGCAGGGATGGAGCACCCACAGCTCTCAGGGCAGCCTGTGCCTTGCTGCTCTCCAAGAATTTCTTCTTAACATATAACTTGACCATCTCCTCTTTTAGCTTAAAACCATTCATTCCCCTTTATCCTATCGCTATCAGACTACGTAAAAAGTCACTCTCCCTCCTGTTTATAAGCTCCCTTCAGGTACTGGAAGGCTGCAATGAGGTCTCCCTGGTGCCTTCTCTTCTTCCAATGCTTGGTCAGACACTGTCACAACTGCCCAGGGAGTGGTGGAGCCACCATCCCTGGAGGCATTCAAAAACAGTGGAGATGTGGCACTGAGGGACACAGTCAGTGGACATGGTGGGATGGGTTGGGGTTGGGCTTGGTGATCTTAGAGATCTTTTCCAACCTCAATGATTCTATGATTCTCCAGGCTGAACGCCCCCTGCTCTCTGCTATGTTCCCATAGTAGAAATGCTCCAGCCTTTGAGCATCCTCATGGCCTCCTCTGATCCTGATCCAAATCATAGAATCATAGAATCGTAAAATGGCCTGGGTTGAAAAGGACCACAATGATCATCTCGTTTCAACCCCCCTGCTATGTGCAGGGTCGCCAACCACCAGACCAGGCTGCCCAGAGCCACATCCAGCCTGGCCTTGAATGCCTCCAGGGATGGGGCATCCACAGCTTCCTTGGGCAACCTGTTCCAGTGCGTCATCACCCTCTGTGTGAAAAACTTCCTCCTAATATCTAACCTAAACCTCCCCTGTCTCAGTTTAAAACCATTCCCCCTTGTCCTGTCACTATCCACCCTTGTAAACAGCCGTTCCCCCTCCTGTTTATGTGTTCCCTTTAAGTATTGGAAGGCCACAATGAGGTCCCCTCAGAGCCTTCTCTGCTCTAAGCTAAATAAGCCCAGTTCCCTCAACCTTTCTTCATAGGAGAGGTGCTCCAGCCCTGTGATATCCAATATCCACTGTCTCCTGAGATGCGGGGGCAAGAATGACCCATGGCAGACTGCAACGGTCCACGTGCCTACCCTGTCGTACCATAGCTGTCTGTCTGTCTGTATGTCCTTCCAGTCTCACCCATTTTCTCTTATCCCCCCTCAGGACGGCACCCTGGAGCTCATCTTCGCCGCCTACGCCACCACGGCCAGCGCCAGCACCTCTCTCATCATGCAGCTGCTCAAACACCCGCGGGTGCTGGAGAAGCTGCGGGAGGAGCTGCGCAGCAAAGGCATCCTGCACAATGGCTGCATCTGCGAGGGCTCCCTGCGCCTCGACAACATCAGTGGCCTTCACTACCTGGACTGTGTCATCAAGGAGGTGCTTCGCCTCTTCACCCCCATCTCCGGCGGGTACCGGACGGTGCTGCAGACCTTTGAGCTGGATGTGAGTATTGCCATATGGCTGTGTCTTTTGCAAAGTGTGCTTGAAGCTGGTTTAGGGGAGGGGTGGGAAGGATAAATTGGGTTCTGATGGTGGCGGTGGGTGGAATTGCTGCAGATTCAGGAAGTGGACAGGGATTAGACACACTTGGGATGTCAAACTGGGGGCTGCCATGGGGCTTCCGATGGAATGGGATGGCTCAGTCTGGAGAACAGGACTTTCAGGGGAGACCTTACGGCTGTCTGAAAGGAGGTTGGAGAGAGGTGGGGGTCAGCCTCTGCTCCCAGGTAACAATGATAGGACGAGAGGTGATGGCCTCAAGTTGTGCCAGGGGAGGGTCAGGCTGGATATTAGGAGAAATTTCTTCTCTGAAGGAGCGGTCAGGCACTGGCACAGCTGCCCAGGGAGTGGTGGAGTCACCATCCCTGGAGGTGTTCCAGAACTGTGGAGATGTGGCATTGAAGGGCAGGGTCAGTGGGCATGGTGGGGATGGGTTGGTCTTGGTCTTGGTGATTTTAGAGGTGTTTTCCAACCTTAGTGGTTCTACAGTTCTGAAGTTGTCCTCCTGCTCCCTCTCTCTGTACAGCACTATTGACCCTCTCTGCCCTTCTCTTCCCTTCTCTCCTCCCCTCCATAGGGTTTCCAGATCCCAAAAGGCTGGAGTGTGATGTACAGCATCCGGGACACCCATGACACTGCCCCTGTCTTTAAGGATGTGGACGTCTTCGACCCCGACCGCTTCGGGCAGGGCCGCAGCGAGGACAAGGAGGGCAGGTTCCACTACCTCCCCTTTGGAGGGGGTGTACGGACCTGTCTGGGCAAACACTTGGCCAAGCTCTTCCTCAAGGCCCTGGCCATCGAGCTGGCCAGCAGCAGCCGCTTCGAGCTGGCCACCAGGACTTTCCCCAAAATCACCTTGGTGCCCGTGGTCCACCCGGTCGACGGACTCAAGGTTAAATTCTTCGGACTGGATTCCAACCAGAACGAGATCCTGACGGGGACGGACGTCATGTTGGGGGCCACTGTGTAGAGCCCACCAGGGATGGGAGGCTGGGGATGGAGGGGTGGGGTGGGGACAGGGGGATGAACAGGAGGGGAGAGGAACGAGGAGCTTCTCCACGACGCTCACTTGGCAGAGCCTCCAGGTTGGGACTGTTTCCTCCACCGGCAAAGCTGCCAAAATCCTTCTGCTCCGGGCATGGAGGAGCTTGGGGTGGCATCGTGCCTCTCGCTTCCTCCAGAAAGAGGAAGAGTTGTGAATCCCGAGTAGAACTGGGACTGTCTGACCATACACAGTATCTAAATATTATAAATATATATATATAAATATCTATAAAACACTTCTGCTGCCAGGAGGAGCGCTGCGAAGCCCCGACGGTGGGAAAGGCTTTGGGAACCAGCTGGCAGCCAGTGGTCTGGTGGCCCGGCGTGGCCCGCCAAGCTTGTTTTTAACAGTGTTAAATTAGCTGGTGATAACAGTGTTTTATTTTTGTTGTTGTTGTTGTTCGTTTGTTTGGTTGTGTTTTTTTTTTTATTATTTCGGGGCTCTGGGGGCTGCCCTGGGTGAAGGGGAGATGAGTGATGCTCATTCACATCCCATGCCCTTGGGCAGGTTTGGGGGAGTGTTGCCATTTCACCTCTGCCGCGGGACCAAAAAACCCTGTGGTGCCTTGTCTGGGGCTGAGCCTTCCCTCCAAAGCCTTGGATGAGCGTGGTTTGGGGTAGGGGGGGAGCTCCATTTTTTTTTTTCTCCTTGAGTTTCCTGCTGCTGCTACACATCCTGTGTGCACCGCTCCCCCCTCCCCACGCAGAGGCATCCGTTTGGGAGCATTTCGGTGCCTTTGCTCTCCCTCAGGGTGCGGGCACCTCCGCGATCTGCCGCAGCTCTGTGAGCACCGAGCTGCTCCGCTTGGGTGCACCCTCTTCCACGGGAGGCATTTTTTGCATTAAAGGTGATGTCTATAAATAAGCCACCGTCCACATCGTTTGTCTCGTGTCTGGGTTTTGGTTGGCGATGGGAGAGCTCTGCAGGAAGGAGAGCCGTGCCCAACGCATTGCGGCTCAGGCTATCATGAGATTCGTATGATAGGTGGGTTTATTTGGTTTGATTTGATTTTTTTTATTGGCATGAGAAAGGCTTCCATGTGTTGCGTGAGACAGATGGGTTGTGTTGAAAGCAGACATGGCCTCGCATGCAGGTGCAGAGCAAAGCCTGGTGTTTGGTTCAACCTGAGCATCAGGTTGGGAGATCCCATTGGGATTGGAGGCCCTTCATCTTGGGGAAGATCCATACAGCCTTGCTCTCTCCCATCTCCTACCCTGGAGGATGAGGTAAGGATGAGGACCATGGGGTGGTGGGGAAAGATCTCATGTTGGGGTGGGCAGCTTGGCTTTTGGCTTTAAAGGTGTCCAGATAAGTCGAAGGGGCTGAAATGGGAAGGATGAGGGGGCAGACGTTGCTTACCAGGTTGCTTTGCAGGTTGTGCTCTTGATGAGTGGGTGCCTCGTTGGAAGGTCAAAGGATGTGTGGGTGAGTGATGGTGATGGCTGCCTCTGCTATCGTCGTCTGGTGGAGTGAGGAGCAGGGAGGCAGAGTTTTAGCTGGGGGAAGCACTTGAGGTTGGGTCAGCCAAGCTGCCAGAAACCCCCAAGAGCACCCCAACGGATGGTCTCCACTCACACCAGGGAGCACGACTTGATTTTCAGGTGGATTTCACCCCAAATAAAGCTCCCAGTCCTCTATAAAGGATGCCACTGAAGTCTGGGTCTTGCCTTCTGGTCGGTAAGCAATGTGCCAAACCCAAGAGGGAGGTCTGAGTGCTACGTGCTACCTGGGCACTGTGTCCCTGCAGTGGAGGATCAGCCAGTTTGCCAACCTGGGAACTCCAAGGGAAATGTTAGGCACTAGTGAGACTTCAGGCATTGTCCTTGTCCCTGATGGAGAGAAAACATTTCCAGAGATAAAAGGGGCTTAATTGCAATGAGAATCCCAACAGGAAGCAAAGGAGAACATAACCCGAAAGCAGTGGGAATGGGTGAGTCTCCTGCGGGCAAGTGTGTGGAGAAAGGTTTGCGGCATGCAAGAGTCATTGTCCATGGTGTTGGCTCATGATGAACACGTGTAGGGCACAGAGATGAGGCAGGAGGTGGAGGATGCAGGATGAAAACACGCCAGGAACCCACAACCAGCAGTCCCCCATTCCCAGCCGAGACCTACTGGGGGGAAAACTGTGGCTGGGGGAGAGAGGAGGTGAAAAAATGGGAGAGACAGAGAGGGGATGGCCAACAAGGGCCAGAGGTTCTGCCTAAAGCTCAGTAGTGGCTTCACGCCGTGCTCCCGTGGGTGAGATCTCTGGGGTGAATTTGGGAAGGACTCGGTGAAGGGCGGCCAGCGGAGGGTTTGGTTCAATTGTGATTTGAACTTCCAGCGCCGTTACAAAGTGAAAAACCAAACATGCTTTTGAGTGAGTGGTTGACTGGAGAGCGGTAATGTCAGACGCATACATCCATTATATATATATGCTTACACCATGTGTATATATAATGTGTGTGTGTGTGTGTGTTTAATCTAGGCATCAGTAAGCCAGGCTTTTGTTTTACCATTCCTAACTAATATAACTTGACTAAAAAAGAAGTTGCTGCAGTGGGTTTGCAGAATAAAGCACTTTGAATCTCAGAATTGTGTTGTTTTTTTTTTCTTAGCACAGTCCAATTCGCTATAATGTTATTTTATACACAGTTATTATTATTTTTTGTCTGTCTTTATAAACTATTATAAGTACTATTTTTGTTATAATTCAAAATAGATATTTAGTATAAAGTTTTGCTGTTAAATATTTGTTATTTAGTAAAATATGATTTTTTTTTCTCTCTATTGTAAACATTGTCTGGAAAAATATTAATATGTTTTATCACAGTTGTTTTTAATATTAAAAAAAAAAAGAGAAAAAAGCACTTGTGGGGTTTTTTTCGTTATGAAATTGGTGCCGTGTGAACATGTGTTTCAGTCATGTGGTTTTTAATATGTATATAATATCACGTGTTGCATATTAAAATGAATGTTGTGTATTTTGTGATCTTAAGAAAATAAAAAAAAAATAATAATCCATGTGGCTACTTTATAGACTTCCATCATAAAAAGAGTCGAACCTCTCAGCCTTTTGTCTGCATCTCTTCTCAAAGGGCTTGAGGCTGCCTTGGGGTCCCATCATGTCCTGGGACGTAGTGCACCCCATAAGTGGGGTATTTTTGCACCAATCTGGAGACAGGTCTTTCTCCATGGCATGGATTTCAATACAGGAAATTCCCCTTTGAAATAAGAAATACTTTTTTTCTAGGGGGGAGGATGTATGCTGAACCAAGTTGCCCAGAGATGTGAAGTCTCCACAACTGGAGATGCTCAGAGCCCAAAAGGACTCGGTCTGAGCAGCCAGGTGCCTCTGCTCTGCAGTACTGAAGGTTTGGTGAGCTCTGGGACACCCAATTTCTGCCCAAAGCTTCTGTTTTTCCTCAGTGAGAGACACAGGCTGGGCAAAAGCAAGCAGGAGAGAACCCTATTTGTGGCACTGAGTGACATGGTTTAGTGGGCAATGGGTTGATGGGTGGACTTGACGTGTTCAAGAAATGTTTAGATGTTGTACTGAGGGACATGGCTTAGCAGGGAAATATTGGTGGTAGGTGGACAGTTGGACTGGATGACCTCGGAGGTCTTTTCCAACCTTAATGATTCTTATGATTCCATGATGATCTCTGTGGCCTTTTCCAACTTCAATGATTCTATGATTCTACTCGGATCTATTCAGGTTGGATATTGAAGCACGGGCTGCCCAGGGAGTGGTGGGGTCACCATCCTTGGTGGTGTTCCAGAACCATGGAGATGTGGCACTGAGGGATGTGGTCAGTGAGCATGGTGGGATGGGTTGGGGTTAGGCTTGGGGATTTTACAAGTCTTTTCCAACCTTAAAGACTCCATGATTTTTCACCCAGAGGGTGGTGACACACTGGAACAGGTTGCCCAAGGAGGTTGTGGATGCCCCATCCCTGGAGGCATTCAAGACCAGGCTGGATGTGGCTCTGGGCAGCCTGGTCTGCTGGTTGGCGACCCTGCACATAGCAGGGGGATTGAAACCAGATGATCATTGTGGTCCTTTTCATCCCAGGCCATCCTATGATTCTATGATTTAGCAGGCACGGTGGGAATAGATTGATTGATGGCTGGACTTGATGATCTCAGAGGTCTCTTCCAGCCTGAAAGATTCCATTGTCCGCTCCAGGAATCAGCTCCTCAGCAAACATAGCATGCCTTGGACTCAACAAGTTTTAGCAATTGTTGGGTGGGGGCACTAAGTGCTCTGCATAAGGTGTGAAACCTAAAGCTCGTGGTGGGAGTGGGAGCTGCGCTTGTCCCGGCGTGGAGATGGGTGGGTTGGGAGCACTTAGCGAGTCGTTAAGTGATTATTAAAGCAATTAGCTTCTGTATGGGTCATCTTCTTCCCAAAAGGCGACGGAGACCCGGAGGAATTAATGAAATCCTATGCAGCTGGCTGGAAAATGTGGCTGTGTGGCTCCATCCTGTGCCCCTTTTGCTTCAGCCAGAGGCTCTGTCTGTGCTCGTCCTCTCCTCCTTCTGCCCCCCATCCCCCGAGCAGAGGGATGGGCAACGTGTCACCACTGTTTCCTTCCAACCCCACGATGCAGTTACAACACTCGCCTGCCACCTATTTAATGGCTGGGGATTTCATTTCCTTCTAACCTTTTCTTTTGGGGATTTCTTCCCCAGTTCCCTTTAGCTTCTATTGACTTATTTGTTTCTTTATTATTATTACCATTTTGTATTTATTTTCTTTATGGCTTCAGGGAGGAGCTGCAGCACTCTGAGGGGCTGATGGGGCTCAGCTGTGCTCCTGGCTCTCCCATTCTGCTCCAGGAACCAATTTCTCCTTCCTCACTGTGCTTTAACTTCAGCTGAGCTCTCATAAAGTTCTCTTTTAAAGCCTGTGTTTGAGCATAGAAAAGGTGTGTGAAAGTGTATATATATATATTTATGTACATGCACACATATATACATATGTATACGTGGTGCTTTATGATCCCCTCCTCCTTTTTTTCCTTCCTTTCCCCCTCTCCCTTTTTTTCCTTCCCCTCCCCTTTTTTGTTTGTTCTTCCCTTTTATTTTTTCCCTCCTCTTTTTCGTCTTTGCCTCAGAGAAGCACTTCTTGCAACATGCCTCAAGATGCTGGAGGAGGATGCTCCCCTTGGCTTCAGTCTGGGAGTCAGGAGCAGGCTGGGTACCCAGATCCTTGCAAGGAGGGGGTGAGTCAAAAATGGCAATATAAAGCCTTGGAATGTAACTAGAATAAGCCTTGAGGAATTCTCACAACTGGGAGAGATGTGAGGAAGCAATGGGTGTCCAGGTGGTTTGGGTGGCATCTCTCCTTGGCATCTCTCTCACAGGTAATTGTATGTGCTCACAGTTATGATCTCTGCTGACATTTAAACTTCTTAAGGCGACGTCCTGGGGTTCATTTGGCTTCCCTCCATGTGTTGGAGGCTTCAGACAGTAGCCTGAGGCTGTCTCATCCCCCTGCCAGCATCCCAATAGAAACAGACTGAGAACCCCAAACATAAATTCTGCTACCTCCTCCCAAACGTTGCAATTGGAAATGATAGTGCCTGGATAGCCTTGCTGTCTTATAAATGCTCAATCTTCGCATTTTAGAATGATTGACTGTGACAGCAAAGAGGGTGTAAAGTGAATGAACAGCAAACTGCTTTCTGGTGAATATTTCTTTCTGAAGGTCTCCCTCCTCTCTTACATGGGAGAGATTTCCAATTTATCCCAGCTGGCAATGAAAGCTTTGCTCTACAACAGGTGACTGTGCTCAAACTCTGATTTACAGCACCTTCCTGACTGTTGATTAATCTGCTGATGTGCAATTTTGATCTGATAAAATACAAATGATAAAGTTTGTGCAGAAAAATATGAGATCGGGGCAGGGAAGAAATGAGGTTGCCTCAGATTTCTAATGTCTATGAGTGTGTTTTCCAGTACGCTACCTACTGGCATAATAAGTCAGAGATGCAAAACTGACTAATGGGTTGTTGCTCCAGATCTGCTGAAGGTTTCATCTCTCCATTTTCCCCTGCAGGGCAGACTTTTCTCAATTACCCAATTATGACTTTGGGAAGTTGATACAAGGGACTTGATTCAGTGGGCATGGTGGTGATGAGTTGATGAATTATCTTCACAGAATCATAGAATGGCTTGGGTTGGAAGGGACCTCAAGGATCATGAAGCTCCAACACCCCTGCAGGCAGGGCTGCCAACCTCCACATGTAATACCAGCCCAGGCTGCCCAGGGCCCCATCCAATCTGGCCTTGAACACCTCCAGGGATAGGGCATCCACAGCCTCTCTGGGCAGCCTGTTCCAACTATCTTAGTGGTCTTTTTCCAACCTTAATGATTCTATGAAATTAAATTAAGTTTGAACATGCCCCTGAATATCTTCCTAATGCTGGGGAGTATGGACTGCAAAAACCCAAATGTTTCCTAAGTGTTTCAGGAAACAGCTTGAACAGTCAGTTCACTCACACTAAGAATATTTCTTTTTAATGGTTTAAGACCAGCATCCAGCTGACCTTACCTGTGTCCTCCAGGTCATGTTACCATTTCATGTCCTCCTCCAACACTCAGTAAAGTCAGTGCTTGTCTTTCTTGCGACTGCGTTGGAAGCTGGATCAGGCATTTATATGCTTTCTCAGCATTATAAATATAGATGGAGTACATATGTATATTTGTTCTGAAATATCATGTTTGACCATTTGTTATGGCATGAACAGTTCCTCTTTCAGTGTAATGAACACAGTTTTATCTGGCATAAGGGCTATGTTTAGTCTACATTCACGTATAGCTTTTCCTTTAACAATATTTGTCTAATTATGACTACACGGATTCATTTTGCTCAGTAGGGAAACGTTGTTTTTTGGATGTGCTTTTGTGTGATGGTGGTGGTCGGTTGCATTGAGCAAACCCAAGCAGCCACAGATGTTCTTTTTGGGTGCTCCTGAAATGTAAGAGCAACTATAGTGCTCCATCTTGCCATATACCCCACACTGTGCGTGGCTGTATGTCAAGGGAAAGGCTGTAAGAAACAGATCAAATGTGGACTGAAGATGGGTTGATGGTTGGACTAGATGATTTTAGAAGTCTTTTCCAACCTTCTATGATGGAACATCTTTTTTTTCTGGCTAACCCTCGGGTTGAAGCTGTGTGTTGGTTTGGGAGGTCCTGGCCTCCTGGAATACCAGAGTTTGTGGTCTCTAATGAAGATGCTTTCCATCTGTTGGCTCCTTCAGTTGGATTTGTTTTTCATTGGAGCCCTTTCAGAGGTTTCTTGGTGTTGTGGCCTGCAAAGCAAGGATATGAGATAGGAATATCAGAGAGTGGTGATGGCCAACAAGGTTTAGTGGGCATGGTAATGATGGGCAGAAAAGAACTTAGTGGTCTTTCCCCACCTCAATGATTCTATGATTCTAAGCCGATGACCAGCAATGGTGCTGGTTGACCCTGCCGGACTCCAAGAGCTGAGCTCCAGACCACCAAATTGCAGAGCCTGCTCCCATGCTCAGAGGAGGGTGTTGTGGCATCCTGAGCTCCCTCCATGTTTTGGGGCTGAGCATTGAAACGTGTGAAGCCAAGAAAACTCAACTTCAGGATGTGGTCATTGTCGTCTTCTTCCTCAAAAAAAAAAAAAAAAAAAAGTGGAAATGCTGAGAAGCAGAGTCCAACATATCTCTCACAGATTGTGTACACTGAGTTCCTCTGAAATCCAACCAAAATAGAGGAAAAATGGAACACTATGGCAGCAGCGACCCCGTCCCTGGCTAGTCTGAGCCCGCCAGCTTCTTCTACTGAAATTTATTTAAAAACAGAATCCCTTGAGTACTAGAATTGCTTTTACAGGAGTCTCATTAAGAAAGACATTATTGCATCTATTAATAAAGCAGAACATTTCCTCTGCTGGATGCTAATCGCTGGGTGGATACGCTCAGTGGAACAGTGGAGGGGCAAATCTGGACCAAGTAAATTAACTCAGTCAGCTTGCTCAGAAAATGAATTCTCTGTCCTGTGGAATGTCCCAGCATTTCCCCCTTCCTGCATGCACTCATCCGAAGGGGATGGAGTGTGTCCTAGAAGAGGCAAAGCCACCATCACTGGTGACATCCTGGCAGAAGTTTGGATCAAGCCTTCTCATGCCTTGTGTTAAGTACGTTTACATCCCTCTCTGGTGACAACTGACTCTCCAAGTCGATGGAATGAGATTCAGATGTTGTGATCCTGAACCCACAAGTGAAACAGAAAATGGGGTTTGTTTCTACTTTCAGGAATTATTCTGGAATTACTAGGAGCTGATATTAGCTTTCTTTCTTTATGGGGTACCATAAATTCATCTTGAAGACTTGTTCATTTGGTCTTGTTGCTTGAAGGGAATTGTTCCTATGCAATAGGCAAGAAAGAAGTCATGTCTTATTAAGGGTTGACCGTTGGACTAGGTGATCTTAGAGGTCTTTCCAACATTTATGATTCCATGACAAGGATTTCAGAGCATTATACACAAGATAAAAGTTATGGGAATTTCAACCCAAGTGAATTAAGTCCCTAAAAATATATATATACTTTTTTTTCCATAGAGTAACGTTGAGGTAAGAGAAAATAATCTGCTGGGCTGATGAGTGGAGAAGATAGAAAGTAGCACTGAAGTTGGTTCCTGGCGCTAGCAGTGATGATTCATTGCTCATTTTATGGATGATACCTCTCCATGGTGGTGTTGCACTCACTTAAATCTCAGTTGCAGTCAGTAGATCTGACTTATTCTTGCCCAGTTTTGGACTGAAGGTTGCAGGCAACTGCCACCTTCTGGCTTTGTATCCTCCCCCCACCAAAAACTCCCTTAGTCTTCAATGGCTCCCACAGCAGTGCAAATCCTCCGATGCTCGTGATGCCAAACCAGCCAGAGACAAGACCCAAACTAATTCACAACCACTGTTTTACCCATAATAGTAGAAATGTTTGTTTTGGATACATTGGCCAAGATGATGCTGAGGTGTCTCATCGTGATTTGCTTTGCTCTGATTTCTGTTCTCTTTTCTTTGCAGAAAGAGGAATGATTTTGAATCTCAGTTGGGTTTATTGGGTCTCGCTTGAGACATCACACTGATTTTTGGGGTGACTGGGATATGTTAGAGGGTTTTCTTTACCTTTTGGGCAATGTCTGCCCCTGAAAGAACTGCTGTCACAGAAAATTAGTGAGATGGTTTTATTAAACTAAGCGTGAGTGGGAGTGGACTGGAGGAATGCATCTCTGCCAGCTTCCACAGATTTCCCAGTTCATTAAGTTTATGACCAAGAAAGGGCATTACATCATTCCTGTCTCATCTGCTCAATACAGTGCTTCCATATCTTCCTTCTGCCTGTGAGTTGCATCTTGCCATGTGAATTCAGAATGTCTTCTGGGAAAGGATCCCATTTGAAGGAATCGGGCAGCATGAATCTACCCCTTCACTTGGTGGTTTGTCTGTGTGATTGCCCTCACTATTTATTATGGCCCTTAGGACCCAGAGTTTCCTCCTCCTGAAGAGGTTGAGGTGACATAACCAAAGCAGCTCTCAGGTTGTTTTTTTTTTTTTTTTTTTTTTTTTTTTGGTAAGCTAAGCTGAAATTACTGAGCTGATGGATTCCCACTGCAAAGTATCTGCCTCCAAATCATCCCTTTGTGTTTTCCCACCATCATTTATGTTGCCCCCTCATTTTAAAAATATGGCACACAAAAAACACCCAGGTTTTCCTTATCTGCCTCATTGGTGGAGAAATCACCAAGGAGAGCTCATTTCCTTTAGAACCGTCTTCATTCATAAGTCCCTGTAGATTCTGTTCCCCACTTTCTCTTACAGATCTTACAGTAGGACTTGTCAGTGCGTAGCTATGCCTCTTTGGCCCTTGGGGCCCTGTTGTGATTGGAAAGGATTAAAATATCACAGAATGCCTTGGGTTGGATGGAACCTTAAAGCCCATCCAGCCCCAACCCCTGCTATGGCCAAGGACGCCGCCAGGGATGGGGCATGCAGTGTTCTTTGGGCAGCATAAATTAAAACTGGCGTGGATGAACCCATGATAGAACAGTTGGACTTTTATCTCATTCTTGTATCTGGAGATGACTCGGCTGGGTCACCACATCCAGTTGGGAGAGAGGAAAAGGTGCAGGCAATCGGGGACAGCTGTGGTGTACAGAAGAGCCCTGTGGTTGGGCTGGTGGCTTGGTGGACAGTTCCATAGGGTCAAGTTGTTGCTCTATTAAAAGAGGGGAAAGCAGACATCAGACGTGGTCAGCCCTCGAGGCAGACACCCAAACAAACCAGCGTGCAGTGGTGTTTCCACAGCCCCAAAATATCAGCTGGGCTCTCCAGGCTGTCCAATTCGGAAGTACTGTCCGTCTCTGCTGTGTGACTCCGAGGAGTGCTCTCTCTCTGCAGTTTGTGGTTTATTTACTCTCTGGGTGCTACCAGTGAGCTGGGAAAATATTCCAGGGTTGGCTGAGCGGTGTTGGAAAGAGAAGGATGTGTGGGCTATGTATGTTTTTATGGATCTCTGGTTATGGACACGGCTCAGGAGTAGTGAAGTAGTGAAGCCAAATATCTGCAGTAGTGAAGGGTATCTATCCATCAGTAATTTCTATCAGGACAGTGAAAATTGAAGGGTAGAACCTGAATACAGCCTCTTTCTGTATATGTCAGAGAGGTGATGATGCATTGGAGACTTGTCCTGTGCCTTTCATGGACATTATAGGATGGTTTGAGTTGGGAGAGACCTTGAAAGGCCATCTAGACCAAATCTCCTGCAGTGAACAGGGACACTCACAGCTCGGTCAGATGCCCATACATCCTGACCTTGGGTGTCTCCAGGTATGGGGCACATACCACCTCTCTGGGCAACCTGTTCTAGTGCATCACCACCCACGCTGTAAAAGATGTCTTCCTTATATCCAACCTAAATCTCCCCTCTTTGAGCTTGAAGCCATTTCCCCTTCTGTCACCACAGATCCTGCTAAAGAGTCTATCCTTTCTTGTAGCTCTTGTAGGTCATCTTGGATGCAAGAGGGTATTGGTGATTCCTCATTGACTCCCTGAGTGGGTCCCAGGGAGATGATGCAACCAGCCAGGTGGCATCTCTGGGGACGAGGAATGCTTTGCTACAGTTCTTTTGTCCATCTCATGTTCCCCTGTCTCCTTGTCCCCACTCAGAAGGGACTTGGCTGTTTGTAGCCTCCTTGCCTGTTTCTTCTTATAGTCAGGCACTGGCACAGGCTGCCCAGGGAGGTGGTGGAGTCCACATATGTGACACTGTGCTAATGCCAGGCTGTTGCCCTATGGTAGATTTACAGCAAAGAGGTTCTGGCACATCACACCTGCCCACAGCCCAGGTTTGCTGGGGGGAGATGCATCCCAGCTGTGCTCAGTGTTGTAGGGTGATGCTGTCCCCAGAATCCACAAACTGAGGAGGTGTTTTTCACAATACTCTTCTTGATGACATTTTTGGAAGTTGCTGGATGGGACAGAGCTGTGCCTGTGTCCTAATCCTGTTTTTAGCCATCCAAGAGCCATCAGTGCTGGGGTCCAGAGTTGGACACGAGCACAGTGCTTGGCCATGCTCCCTTGCTGCCCTCTGCAGGCAACCACCCCTTGTCCACTGCTCGGCTGAGCAGCGCAGCCCTCCTGCATCCTCCCAGAAGCAACCTTGTTCTCCTTGCCACCTTATTCCCTCCGCCTCCGTACCCCAAAATATCCACGCTCCATTGCAGACGCTGCAGAAGCATCACTGCCAGCTGTGCCAAAGGGCAGCCGGGCTGGCAGCCACACTGGGCAGCAGGGCGATGGCGTTGGCAATGGCTTTGGCTGGCAGAGCAGTGTGGGATGCAGTGCTGTGAGTCACCTGGCCAGCACTGCAGCCACTTGGCAGCCTCTCCTGCAGCTGCCTACGTGCAGAGGCAGTGCAGAAAGTTGCTCCAGGAGGTCGCTTTGGCATACGCGGGCTGCATTTCTGCACCATGACCAGCCCTGAAGCTTTCCAGTCCTTCCCTTGTGCTCATTTCTCTATCAGGTGAACCAAGGTTGCAGCCTGCTTGCAGGTCCTCATGCTCTGCATTGTGCTCTCTTCTGGCCCTGTAGCCAGAGCTGGAAATAGGGCTGATATGGAGTAGCTGGCCCTCAATCAGACCCCGACCCATGCTAGGGTGAGGATGTCTATAAGTATGTCTGTGACCCAAAGTAGCAGCACGTGGGGACCCTGGATGGGTTGTGCATGGATATATATTTACCAATGCTGGCTTGGGAAGCTGTGATCTGATGGGATCCAGAGGAGCCCCAGACAGAACTCCCCAGGCAGATTGGGCTGTGCATGCACTGAGGGAACCTGAACAAAAAAATAGGAGGCAAAAAGAAGGAAGAACTTGAAACCACCCCAGTTTTGCAACACTTCATTTTTCAGTTTCTGGGCAGGGTTTTTATTTGGCATCTAATTAATCTCAAAACACACAAAAATCGTGCAGTTTGGTGGTTCTGCAGTGCCTTTTACCTGGGAATTTTGAAGCACCTTGTTAGGAAAGTGGGGCTTTGTAGTCATCCCAAGTGCCCAGATGGAAAAATGAAGCTGGGCTGTGCGATTTCGCCAAGGCTGCCCAGACAGTCAGTGGCAGAGGTGAGAATGAGGTGGTAAAGGCACTTCTCTGTGAACAGAAAATACAAATTAAAGGAAAGAGGGAGTCAGGATCACTGCAGAGCTTTCCAGGAGCAAGCCCAGCTCTAATGCTGTTTGCTGGAGCAGGTACTCAGCCTGACACTCCATAACTGTTGCAAAACAGCGGCTGAGTAACATGATAGCGGGTTAATTTGTGGTTGCACACGGAGCTCAAGAGCCCTGATTGATGGCACCTTGCTCTGACTGCCAGACTCCACTGCTCTGTGTAATGAGAACGTAATCTTGCTCAGTTCCTGGATGCTGAACTCCGCTTTGGTCTCCTGCAGGGTGAGGATTTCGCCTCCTGCTTTGTAGGCTCAGGGGCTCCACCTTCCAGGATCAGTGTTACTGAGGTTGCATGGGATGAATTTATCTGAGGATAAAGCTTTTTGTGTCTGAGCATCAAAGCTCTGCTCAATGAGAGATGGAGCTTTCCACATAGCAACATGGCAGGACTGGAGTCTTGGCTTCGTGTAGGAGCAACTGGGTTGGAAGGAGCAGAGTCAGGATGGTGATCATGCAGACTAAGAATAGCAGGCAACAGTTGGGTTTTGGACCATGGCTTAACAACTGGAGTTCATGGGATGAAGGATGCATGGCTGTGTTTGAGCTTTGAACAGCAAGCTGGTGGTGGAGAAGACCTGCTCCTCCACACCATTCAGGTGTGCCAATGCTGTGTCTCGTGGTGACCTCTGAGGCTTTGCAGTGCTCAGGGTAGTGCTGTGATTGGCCCCTTGTGAGTATGGGATGGTAGAGCTCTGCTCTAACTCATACAGGTTCTGTGAAGCTGAGCACCTGAGAACCACAGTGAGATGCCACAGGTGGGAAGCAAAGAAAGAGCCCCCAGATTTAAAAAAAACTCTATCTATAAGGGAAGGTGAAGCTTACAGCAGGGAGGGATGGGACATGGAGAATCTCGTGGCAGCTGAAACACTGGACTGTAGAATTGTCATAGAATGGTTTGAGTTGGAAGAGATCTCTAAACGCCATCTGGTCCCACTCCCTTGCAATAAATAGGGACACCCACAGCTCCATTGGGTGCTCAGAGCCCCGTCCTGCCTGATCTTGAGCCTCTCTAAGGATGAGGCATCATAGAATGGCTTGGGTTGGAAGAGACCTCAAAGACCACCCAATTCCAACCCCACTGATGCAGCCAGGATTGCCAGCCACTAAGTGTGGCACTGGACCAGTCTGCCCAGGAGCCTTGGACACCTCCAGGAAAGGGGCACCCACACTTCTCTGGGCAGCAGTACCAGGGCCTCTCAGTGAGAGACTTCCCCCTGCCATGTCATCCATATCTCTCCTCACCCTGCTCTGTGCCACCCTGGGGTCCTGTTGTCTTCCTGGGATCTGCAGTAGTGGGTCTGGGATGGAGGGCAGGCCTGGAGTGAGATGGAGAGGAGGTGAGAACCCTGTGGCTCGCCTGGTACCTTCGCCCAGGTAAGAAGAGGTCATTTGAGCTCTCACGGCAGTCAAGGGAGCGCCGATTGGAACCAGATGTCAGGAAGTGCGAGGCACCACGAACGTGTGGCAGGGCCTCCCAGCCATGGCGGCGGAGCCCCCTAACACTGGGGTCATTCACGAAGCAATTAGTTGGCATCCCGCGGTTTTGGCCTGTTAAAAAACGGGAATCAACCTTCAAGAGCTAAGTGGGCCCTGCAAGGAGCTTTCCCAGAGCAATGGGAAGTGCTGGCACGGGGAATTAGCGAGCTCTGGGTGGTAGGGGACGGGAGGTGGGATGAATGGGGCTACGTTGGCTGTGGACAGACTCCTGTTGAGTTCAGAGGGCTTTGCCTCAGGCTGAGTGCCACGGTTTGAGAAAAATAAAGGAAAAATTGGGGCCAGGACTTCTAGCTCTCATTCAGCTTTCCTGCCAGTAAGCTCATTAGAGCTTGTGTAAGTCATGTCTTCTGTGCTTTCTTTTGGGGAGCTGCTGTCTGTTGAATGGTTGAAGTGATTATTTCAAGGTCATGATGGGTCCATCGCTGCTTCAGGTCTCTAAAACGGTTTGGAAGACTTCGTTAGGGACGTACTGCAAATCTTCTGGAAGTTATAGCCAAAGTAAGAATTTCTGGATGAGAATCTCTTGCCTGGCTTTTGTAGGAGGTCAAGCTGATTGATTACATGCAGTTCTTTGTGGTCTTACGAACGTGGTATCAAACCCTATCTTCTCCCTTTTGCTACTGCATACTCTTCCAATTTACATTGTCTTCTTTACATGGCATAGAGTCTTTAGATACATTGCCCACAGACTTTCCTATTTACATTCATGCATAAACCTCAGAGAAAACCAAAGGGGAGAGAAACATTTGAGTCTGTAAATGCTGGTTTGTGGGACTTTGTCTTTTTTTTTTTTCCTCATTGTTGCTCATCTTCTCTACTATTTCTGTTCTGTTTCTGCTAGAAAACTCATCAAACATCTTCCAGTAGCCCAGTTTTGCATATTCTAAGGGGTCAAATGGTTTTTCCATCTGTATACTGTTCCTCCTGACCTAACCTGAGTTTTTTACACCGTGATTCACTGCAGGGAGGGAAAGGCTGGGGTGCAAAGCTATACCTTTTTGGTCATGGAGGAGCATTCATGAGGGTGAATATTTGGAAAGCTACCAGTTCCAGTGGCTGCATGTTTGCCATCAGGCAGGTGCGTCTGTGGGTGATGAGAATGTTGCCCCAACCATTGCTCTTCTGAGGTAGGAGAGAGGCTGTGTTAAGTCTCTGTTTCAGGGTCTGCAAGGTCAATGGATGTTGTTCCGGCGCGCTCAATAAACTACAGGATACACCAGGGTTTGTGGGGAGCGTTCTTCAATTGAATCATGATTTATGAGTGCTGTTATGGAAGACTATCCTCTCAGGAACCATAATGCTAAGTAATACTGCATGAAGAGACAGTGCTATATTGCATATCACAAATGGTTTCTTGCACATCACGGTTGCTATACCCCACATCATGGGAAGCCATGGGGCAGCCTGAGGCTGGATCTGTGTGTATCCTCGCAGGAGGAGCCCCTTTTCCAGGGCGAGTCCCCAGGGTTTGACATAGGGAAGGTGTGTAAGATTTGACACTGTGGCTGCTGTCTGCAAGGCAAATACTTAAAATGAGAGCAGCCCCTCCGCTCAACGCCTCAGAGCGTGTCACACCTCCAGGGTACCTCTCCCCCTCCAACCCCTTCCTCCCTGACATCTGGAGGGAGGTGAGAGGATTCCCAGCCGTGGGGATCTGCTATGCTTCTTATTGCATTTGTCCTCCCGGGAGGCAGGGTTTTGGTTGCTCTCCCAGCATCCCTCCTTCCCCCAGTGCAGGAGGTTGCAAGCTTTTTATCATTCCTTTGTGCAGTCAGGGCTGGAAGTCCCGAGCAATGACACAGAGCCCTGGGTTTCCTCTGCTTTGCTGTCTGTGCAGCCAGGTCAGCACACTGCAAACAGGAGCAAAATGTGTAGGGTACTCCAGCCTACTTCTGTTGGGTGCGAGTAGCAAATGGAGCTCATGGGATGCTGTAGCACCGTTGCTGGTGCCAATGGCAGACTGAAAGACTCATTTTGGCTAAAGAACAACAACAAAAGGTAGATCTGCTCTGCTTTTTCAGAATGCTGCATGAGGGTACGTGGGTAGGAGTCAGAAAGGAGGACTTGGGGGATATCTGGAACAGGGGGATGTTTTGTTGCCCTCCAAGTGAAAAAGTCCAGCGTGCAATGGCTTTATAGCCGCTCACATAACAGGATCGGAATGACTTACAAACTGTTCCTATCTGAACAAAAATAACACCCAAACATTCTCGTTTCTCCCTCCCCTTCAAGGCCTCATGACTTTAAAAGGATTTGTGACAAGCCATGAGCCTTGAGAAAATAAACCATGATGAATTCCCATCCGTAGAGACAGCTCTGAAGGTATGTGTCCCCTCCTCCCTGCTCCCTGGAAAACCACAGTCTTGGCCAGAAGTGGAAGAGGAGCCATTCATTCAAGAACGATTTCCCAAATCACGTTGCAAAAAATGGACTCACTCACTCTTAAATGAGCTCCGTGGGGATTTTGCGTCCCCTTTATGTGCCAGGTTAGCTCTGGGGAGTGTGCAGGCTGGCCGACGTGCTCAGCACACGCAATGGGAGCACTGCATAGCGGGGCAGGCACGTAGCTGGGGAGTGGCTGGGAAGAGGATGGCCTCATCTGTGGGCTAATTGCCCTCTGGAAATACCAGCACCTCCCAGCTCTGTTCCACTGCCATTAGCTTGGAGAGGGACATTAAAGCAAAAGGCATGGCCTTACCTGTCTCTGAACGCAGAATTGCAGAATTGTAAGGGTTGGAAAGGACCACTGGAGATCATCTAGTCCACCTCCCCCAAACAGCTGTTGGGTTTTGGATGCTGTGCTCAAAAGGAAGGCTGGGATGGCTTTTGAATTTTGGTCAGGATGTGTTGCTGCCTGTCTCACCGGAGTGATCAGGACAAATCTAACTCGGAGGTCACAAGCGCATTACCGATGCAAGTGAGAAAGTTGGCTTCTGTTCCTTCTAGCTTTCAGTTATGTGGGAGCAAAGCAGACGTGCATCCATGACCCTACATCAGTGTCTTGGCCCTAAGCTTGATACAGGAGGGAAGCCAATCTCTGGTTGATTCCCCGACATTTGTGATTTTCCTGCTCTCCATAATGCACTTGTTGAGCCACAGATTGAACAGCATAGGGTCTATGTCGTCTGTACGCTACACAAAGCTCTGCAGGATGCCTGCAAATTTCTGCAGTTTGAGCCAGTGAGAAGGACAGCATTTTGCATGCAGAAATTAGGAAGGTCGTTTTCTCTTTGTGCTCCAGAAATCATCTGTTTGGTTTTGTTGAAGCCATTGGTAGTGGTGGGCCAAAAAATGTTCTTGTTGACAGCATGGTGCCTAGTACTTTTCTCGTGATGGTTTGTAGTTGCTAAAATCATTCTGATTTTCTTTCATTACCCCTTGGAGTTTTATCTGGACATCAATGAAAAACTGAAAGCAGGGAAGGCAGGGAGTGGGAAGGACCATGCAAGTGTGAAGTGCACTGGGAAATTCTCTCGTGGTGGATGGGGAAATGATGACACATCAAAAGAGATGGGGGAGAAGCAAGCCCCATGATACCAAACACATGGCAAGAAGAACCACCTACTGTTTAATGAGGGAATTAGGACATGTGAATGCTTTTTCTCAGGCTACTTCAATCTGTTTCTAATACTGGCCTAGGGAAGAGTGGATGAGAAGCAGGAGACCTATATATATATCTCATCTTTAGTAAGTGTGTGTATTTATATTTACCATAATTGCTCACAAAAACATGTTAGACGCTGTTATTTCTGGTGTTCCTTGGCAGTGAGAGGCTTTTTACCACCAACCTATCAATACCACATGGTGGGTGGGAGAACCTCCTGCTCTCCCTCCCCTTTTTGCTCCATTCTGAAAAGCACTGCGTTGTCTTAGCTTGGCAAAGGAAGAAATACAAAAGGGGGAAGCTAAGCTATTGGTTTAGCTCCAGAGCCCTCCGTGTTCCTCCGGAGATCATGGAATCATTAAGGTTGGAAAAGACCGCTCAGATCATCTAGTCCAACTATCAAATGAGATGCAGGTCCCTTGTTCCAATGAGAGTATATATGTGCATATGTGTTAGCTATAGAGCTTTCCCATGGCAGAGCTTCCACAGCGCTCTATTTATTTTGCTGAGTTCTTGCTCAGCTCAACCACAATACTCTGGTTTGGACTTGGAGGTGGATTATGTGGCCTCCGTTACTGGAGATCACCACTTAAAAGCCTGCCTTGCCAAGGCCAACCAGCGCCTCTCATTATCCGGCAGCTTTGCCCAAATTCTGATGAACTTGGATCCTTCTGGGTCAAGGATTCTCCTGGCCAATGGAGATAAAGCAGATGAAAAAGAAAATACTTCCTTATTCCTCCCGTGGAGAAAAGGGTCTATCCTTTAATGGGAAATTTGGTCTACAGATTGTCTGCCATCAAATCCTTGTACAGTTTGGGAAGTCACCATAAGCAAAGGGAAATTGTGTTAGTGGTGGCTGATGGTCTCTTGGGGCAGGTTATAGAAGAAGGGACCATTTCATGAAGTATTGAGTAGGTATACAAAATCTTTTTGTCTATGAGGGAGGAGTATTTCTGACTGATGGCTGGTAGGGCATTCAAGTGATTGTCAAAGATACCAAAAGGATGGCACTAGACAGGTGTGGGTTAACAGATCCCTTTATAAACTAGCCCTTCCACAGAGCAATCTATCTCATCCAAATGAGAACTGACTTTTGGAAATGGCCTCAACTCTTTATTGGGTTTTCAAGGAAGCCAAGCGTCCAGTCTGGGCTGCCTCTCACCTTTTAGGCTCCTAAATGCCAGAGGGATGTATGCCACTCTTAACATCTTAATCCTTTAAAATTATATTGGATTTTCCTGGTCTTCCATCTTAACGTCTTTCCCTTGCTCTTGGGTAATTCTGTGGCTCTTGCATTAACTCTCTCCAGCTTTTTGACATCTTTTCTATAATGTGTGTTGCAGACGGAACATGATATTTCACATCTGTGGTTTCTACAAACTTATTCCTTGCTCCTGTTCACCAGCACTTTTTGGGAAACTTTCTAGCCCATGGAATTCCTTCTCAAAAAAACATCACCGTCCTTTAGGTCACAGCTCTATGGGTATGGCGGATATCCCTTGTCCTCTGCATGTAACGTGGCGTTATGCTACCTAAAATGTATGTTTGAGCTGAAGCACGTGATCAGAGAGTCCTGAAGGACTTGAGTACCCTGCCCTCATTGTTACTTACCCTCTATAACAGCTTCTGTGACCTAAACAGCATATGTCAGCTGAAAGTAATATGTTTGCTTTCAGAAAACTGACGACAATGTTGACTACCTCTGGGCAAGGCAACAGATCCTGACAACCATTGGTGATACTTTCTCACTGAGAAAATACCTTCCAGCTTCTACAAGCTAGCCAGCTCCTGATCTGTTGAATGTGTGCTTCGTTTTTGTAGTGTAGCAGAAGCTTTTCAAACAGAAGGTTGTGCAATGTTCAGTCATGCACCACATGAAAGTTTGTATAATGCCTGTAAGAGACTCTTTGATGAACTGAACTCATAGTTTTGTCAGAAAATGAAATCAGGCCTATTTCCCATGAAAAGCATTGCCTGACGTTTGTTGCAAATGTAATTATTTTGCAAGGTAGAGTGGTGTCACCTCACCTAAATTTAACCAAATAATAGTTTGCTGTCTGATCCAAACCAGCTGCCAAGGTTGGTTCTGCAGTCAACGGAGCGAGATCAGCCCTCCAGCTGTTGAATCATCTAATCTACCATAGACATCTGTCTTACGGTAGGATGATTGCTGTTTGGATGTGCCTACATGTCTCCATTGACTGAAGGAGTGAGGATTAATGTTGAGCTAGCCTATGTACGGCTACTCGAGTGAAATCACTTCTGTTAAAATATTGGCACGGCTTTACCATTCCTTTCTCCAAATGTTGGGAAATGCATTATTCCCCTTCAGGACTCTCATGACTCACAGTCTGGGGAGTTTCAGGTAAGTCACAATTCATAAGTCCAAGATCCCCTCCCTGCCCTTTCTTTTTATCCAGAGAGATCGGTTAGGTCTTGGTTGAGCTGCTAATGGGGCAGCATTTGCTAGGCTACGCCCTGTTGCCAGCTAGCCACAGGCTTTGATCATTGAGCTCTGTGCATCACCCAAGCTGGAAACAAAAGTCTCGTGTTTGCCTCAGCATATGCTTTGGGATTAAGCGGTGAATTCAAGAGAAATGCGCAGAGGGTGAGGATGGAAGCGCAATAGTGATGCTTTGACCCTACGCCTGGGGAAGTGGGCACGGACAGGTTGGTTGGCTGTGCCAACATAAGGCAGCCAACCCTATGGAAAGGAGGGTCTTTTCTGGGTCAGAAAACATTGACGGTGCTCCTCAAGATAGCCTGGATGTAGCCTCTGGGCAGTGAGGTCTCATTGCAGATGCGGGCATTCAGAGCTTTATCTATGCTTGGGTCAAGGAGTTGGCTCATTACCACCTCATGCCACAGACATACTTTACAAAGGGTAACTTTCAAACCTACACAATCAACGACCGGTGGGCTGGTGCTTTTCCAGTGAAAATATATGGCATGATACATACAACTAATACAGCTCTTCCAATGAGGAAAAAAAACACATTTGGTTATCCCTGGGCTATCCCATTTTCAGTGTGCATCACTCCAGAGATATGAGAATAGTGCTGGGAGGGCACAGATGTACAGCTGCGACAATGAAGTGCTAAAACCAGCCAAGGATTTAGAAGCTATTAATTACAAATAAAATGACTGCATTTCACGACCTGCTAATTTCTAAGTGAAGAGAGACATGCAAAACAAATCCAACTCTTGTTTGCAGCAAATTGTTTACTTTGTTCTAATAATAAATGTGACTAAAAAGTAATGCCAATGCTCTGCCAAGGCAAAAAAATGGGTCTGTATGTGAGTGTAATTCTTTTCCTGTTTAAATGAATGAAGCAGAAAGAACTACAGAAATCTCATGTTTCATCCTTTAATCTCTTTGTTCATTTTTTTGCGTTTTGTTGATGCCGTGGAGGACGGACTAGATTGCTGCAATGTGGTTAATCATCAATTATTGTCAATTAGAGCCATTTTGTCATCCTTAATGGATGGGTTGCTTTTTTTGGAATGAGTTTCTCCGACAATTCTTGTTATTGATTAAGGGAACTGGAAACAACTTTTTAGTTATGTTGATTTAATTTAACTTCGTTTTAACTTTTCCCATCGTGCAGTGCTGGGCAGCAAAAAAATGGACTTGTGCTAAGACATTTGTGAGCAAGAGAGATAGTTGGGTACAATTGAAGGTACAATTGGGTACAATTACCTTCTTTTCTCCTCAGCGTGTTCTGCACCACAGCATGGGTCTGCATGGTCACAGGATGTTCCACACTTTGGGGATGTGGAGTCAGGAAAAGTTTCTACTCCATCTTTCTTCAGTGACCAGGATGAGTTTTCAAGTATTTAACATTTCAGATATTTGCATTTCAGACACGGTCCCTTGTGGGAAAAGCAGAGCCATCCTAAGCACGGGGGAAATGTGGAGTCAGAACCATATCCAGACTTAGTAACTTAAGCTTTCCTCTCCAATGGGCTGAACTGAGATCTCTGATCTGGGAAGTCCCAGAAGGCTTCAGTTGGAGCCCGCGTGTCCGGTACGAGGCATGTCAAGATAGATGAAGGCCAACTGGAGAAGGTCCAGAGGAGAGCAGCAAGAATGGTCAGAGGTCCAGAAAACATAACCTCCAAGGAAGGATTGAAGGAGTTGGGATTGTTTAGTCTAGAGGAGAGAGGACTGCAGAGATTTGCTGGGAGATTTTAAGTATGTAAAAGGGTACCATGATGAGAAGAATTTGCTCCCTGAGTCCTCTGCAGGAAAAAAGGCACGTTTCTATCTAAATTAGGAGAAAGAAATATGCCTGTTTTTGTGGTCTAAGTCAAGAGAAAGACGTTTGGTTTGGACAAGAGGAGAGAATTTACAGAAGTGAGGCTGATGATGTCAAGCAAATGTATTTTGGTAGAACTGACTTTATGACTTCTGGAAGCTCACCTGCAGGTCGATCTGTGTGTGTGTGTGTGTGTGTGTGTGTGTGTGTGTAAAAGGGAAGAAAGCATGAGATGAGAAAATAGCTTCCCTATTGGGTGCAGAGTCCTCTCCACGCTTGTCAACAGTCTTCTCAGTTTGGAGTGGTTATGTTGCTGGTGTTTCTGATACTTCTGAATCTAATACTTATAATATTCCTTTACTCATCAGTGTTTAAGCCACGTCTAGATACTACATCCAGTTTTAGGGCTCTTCTTACACATGAAAGTACATGAAAAATAGAGCAAGTTCAGCAGACTCCATTGAGATGTTTGGAGACTGGAGCATTTGCTGCATGGAGTGGCTGAAGTTGATTCATCCTTGGAGGTTTTCAAGATCAGAATGAATAAAGCACTGTGCAATCTGGTCAGATCTCCCAGGGAACCCTGCTCTGAGCAAGGGAATGGACTGGAGACCTTTCCATGATTCTCTGATTCCAAAATTCAAAAATTCAGTGGCTGTATTTGTCAAAAAACCCAGTGCCACTACTGAACCCAGAGGTGCTTTCCAAGCATCTGATGCCAAGTGGCAACAAAAGCACTGTGGTACCAGTACCTCCACATGTCCTCAGATGTCTTTGTGCAACCAGTACTCTTCACTTTGCACTCCCAAACTTTTCTATGCTGGCAGGAAGAAGATAAACATAAGCCCTAGTTTGAATTGCTCTCATCAGTAAGGATCATAGAGAGACTTCCAAGCAAACATAGACTTGTTTGGGGCTGGAAATAGGTTTGAACTTGCATCAGGGCAGCATGAATGGAAAAGTTTTTGGATTTGGACACAATGCTACCGTAAAGTGGCTACCCACTTATTGGATTCTAGTTATTCACTTTCTCAGAGTACTCCACTCTTCATGTTGAGTGCTCTACTCTTACATCCTGGGTTGTATAACCCACTGCATCCTTGTGGTTTAAGCCTTTAGAGCAGTTGAGATTATTTCAGGTTAATAAGAAACCTGATCTGTGTTGCTCTTTCTCACCATAGAATAAGAGAGTCACAGAGTGGCTTGGATTGGAAGGAACTTTAAAGATCATCTAGTTCCAACCCCTTTTTGGAAACGTAGAAGGGCCTTGCCATAGATTTTAAGTCATAAATTATCTGTGATGTTCAGCTGTGTAACACAGATGTTAGAGCTTCCCTGATATCATAGAATCCTTAGAGTTGGAAGGGATCTTTAAAGGTCATACAGTCCAGCTCCCTTGCAATGAATAAGGACATCCACAGTTAGATCAGGTTGCCCGTCGCCTGATCCAACCTTGCCTTGAAAGACTCCAGGGATGGGGCATCCACCACATCTCTGGGCAGACTGTATGGTATACAGTGCTAATTCCATAATCTGGAAATGGTATGTGTGTGTCCAGACATAGCATACAGATGACCTTTTAGTGTGAACTCTTAATAGCACTCTCCAGACAAGGTGCCCATCCTTCTGCCTCAACTTCTCCTCATTTTCAAGTATTTGAGAGAGAAAGGTCAGCATCTTTCCTTGCACTAACCCAACGCCTATTCCAGTCCTATATTTTCTTGTATCTGGGCAAGAGGCCTGTCTGTGCTCTGTGAGTACCTTCCCATGGTGCATGCGTGCTCAGCATCACACGATGTGCTTCTTGCAGGGAACACCCTGCCCGGATCCAGTCCATCTCTGGTCAAGGGAGGATTATTCCCAACAGACCGTGCTTCAGTCCATTTTTAAATATCTTAAAGAGCAGGGTTTCCACCACAGCCCCTGGGGAGGATGTTCTACAGTCCAGTAGGTTAGATCTCACTGTTAAGAATGTTTCCCCTGATATTCATTGTTCATTTTCCATTCCTTAATCCCGTTTTGTGATTCCTGGTTATTCCCCTGTTGGGCTAACCTAAACAATTCCTCCCCCTCCTCGACATTTATGCCTGTTAGCTAGTCAGCAGACAGTTGTCCTCCTTTGCTGTCCTCGAGCCAAACTACACATATTTAGCTCCTTCTGTTTTTTTCCTCATAAGTCAATCCTTCCAGCCACTAAATCACCCATTTTGTCCTTTGAATTCTCTCCAGCTCCAAGCATTCCACTGCTGCTGAGGTGCCCAGAAATGAATCAAGTCCCCAGTGACCTCAGCCCAAGGAGGAGGTTGACAAAGAAAAGTTTAACAGAGAAAACCCTGTTTATGGGACAATCCCTCCAGCCACCTTCTTCAGCATGGAGTTGGAAATTGGGTGTTCGTGCTACTCCTGGGACCTGTCCAGCAAAAAGGTGCTAATTTCCTTCAGTTATTCTATTGAATGCAGGTGCTGGGAACAGCTGCAAAACAAAGTCCTGCTGCATCATTTTCATTCATTTAATTGTGATCTACTGTGGTGGTGTTGGAAGGACACAAAGAAGAGTTAGCTATCACAGCGTCCTATCACAGTCTATCCATCCCCAGAGCCATGTCATGAAAGAGCAGCCCAGATTACCCCACCTGCTGCACTGCATTTAGCTCTGGGTCCCCAGCACAAGGACATGGAGCTGTTGGTGTGGGTCCAGAGGATGCTACAAGGATGCTCAAAGGCTGGGGTATCTCTGCTAAGGAGACAGGCTGAGAGCTGGGGGTGTTCCGTCGGGAGAACGGAAGGCTCTGGGGAGACTTTGTAGTGGCCTTCCAATGCCAAAAGGGGTTTACAGAAAGCTGGAGGAGGACTCTTTGCTGGAGTACATTGTGGTAGGACAAGGGATAATGGCTTTAAACTCAAAAAGAGTAGACTTAGATTAGATATTAGGCAGAAATTCTTCATGATGAGGGAGGTGAGACCCTGACACTGCTGTGCAGAGATGTGTATGCCCTATCCCTGGAGGTGCTCAAGGCTATGGATGAGGCTCTGTGCAGCCTGAGCTGGTGGGAGATGTCCCTGCTCACAGCAGGATTGGTACTGGATGGGCTTTAAGGTTCCTTTCAACCCAAACCACTCTATGATTCCATTTCCTGTAACGCACCAAGGAAGTTGCTTCTGTTTGCCACCTGCCCTGAGCCAAGGTAGCTGCTCACCATGTTTTCTTTGGGTATTTATATGTGTCAGTTAATGTGAGCCAGAGAAACCCATTTTTGAGTCTTTCTTTAAACAAGTGGGAAGAACAAGCCTCTGAAGGAAGGCTGGTAGCATCTGCAAACTATCCCGACCCACTGCAGATCTTTCTTAGGGTAAATTAAATGTCAAGGAGTTGTGGGTGATTATCACTCTCTGGAGTCTGGCCTGCTCCTTCCAGCAGCCCCTCTAACTCTTTGTCCTCTTCCCAACAAAATGTAAAGCAACTGGAAGTGGTGATTTAACAACAGATTGCTGGAGGAGGGTCAGGGCTTGCTGGAGGCTCTGGATTCCTCCCCGCATAGAGGTAATGTCTCACTCTTGTTTGGAGCCCAGGGTGCCGTTGGGTTACAAGAAGATGCCATAGCGGTACAGCTTTGTCTGTGGCATAAAACGAAGTCCCAGACTGCTTATTCACATCCAAGGTCCTCTGCCGTCACCGATATTCATGACAGCACTGGCGCCTGTTGTTTGCAGAAGACTACTGTCTGCCGCCGTAGACAAGATAGTGCCCCAGATGACAGAAGATTTAATGATGTTCTGAGAAAAAAATGACTGTGCCATCAAAATAGACAAGGAAGGAGGAGGAAGGATATTTTTTATTTCCATTTTAATGATAAGGAACAGAAAGGTGAAGCTGGAGGGGAAAATGTGCTCAGCCTCTCTCCTGGGCCAGGTTTTCTCAGGGATGCATTCCCAGCTGAAGCATTCTCCTAACCCCACAGTCCTAGGATGCTTCAGCTCCTTGGTTTCAAGCTTGGTTTCAAGGCTAAGCTCAAAGCCAAATTGCCTGATGACTTTAATGCAAGATCATCCTTCACACCACTGTGAATGGACAGAGGCTTGAAGCACTGGCTGTCCCTGATGCAGCTTGAGGGATAAATTGCATTTAGCTGGAGCAGTCCAGCTTATTTCATACGAATACCATGTATAGAATGGCTGTAAATCATGGTGAGGTTACTGTGCTTTGTACCGAAACTGCAGATTACTATAGGTCAAGCCATCAGAAAATTCCTCTTCAGATTTAGAACACAACCACTAATTTTGCTCTTCCAGCCTATTTTAAAAATGGGAAAACAACAGCCTCTTTTAAAAATAGGAAAACAAGCACTTTACTAAAAACAGTGGTGTTTATTTTTATTTCTTTCTCTTTTCCTATTTTAATTTGCAGGCTGCCTAAGCCCTGACTCAGCAAGGCACTTCTCCTTTGTGCACATCTTCTGCCTCGTGCAGCACATCCCATCTCTATTTTGATTCCCTGATGCCTTCAAAGTGTTGGCTCCTGGGTACAGAGCAGCTGGTGGAAACTTAGTCCCCAAGGAAAGCTGAGCAAGCAGAGTTATAAAAAAGAGGAGAGCTGAGATCAAAAATCTGCCAGATAATGGTGTGGAAACACCTGAAATTCTCTTTCTGTAGAAGAGATAGCTGTGAAATAGGCTGGATGTGGCTCAGGGCAGCGTGGTCTGAGCTGGCGACCTGAACATAGGAGGGGGGTTAAAACTAGGTGAGCATTGTGGTCCTTTTCAACCCAGGCCATTCTATGATTCCAAGTAGAGGGCGGTGTGATGACATCAGGGCCCCATGGTAGATAATGTCAGAAAGATGTGGAAGAGCAGAGAGGACAAATCTTGGTGTACATCTGGGTGGCAGACCCAATTTCACGTGCTTTATCCAAGGCCATGCCATCCTTCCCCTCTTCACCAAAGTGGATCAGAAGTATTTGAGCTCCTGTTGGTTTCCATGCTGATCTTGAAAGACTCCTTGCTAAATGTGAAAAAATATCTTTATTTCTTCAGCTCATGCTAGGAAACTTTGCCTCTGTCTTGCAGAGACCATAGTGACCTACCTATTTGTTACTTGCAGTTGAGGGTATTGCATCCTCTTGTGTCTGAAGCTGAATGTGACAATAAGGTGCTTGCCTAGGTCTGGTCCTACTTTGGGATGGACAAGAGCAATCTCTGTGCCACAGAGACTGCATGACTTGGGCCTTTGGTCTAATCATGTCCATAGATTTGTGGACAGACTCTGGACTAGATGTTCAGGAAGGCCCTGCCCACCCTTTCTAGATTAACATCCAAGCAGTGCATTTGTCTGTGGGCTCTGGGTGAGAATGTGATACGGCCCATGGACCACAGAATCACAGAATGGGTTGGAAGGGACCTTAAAGATGAACCTATGGGAAGAACTTCCCATGAAGGTATGGGAAGTGTCTTCAAAACTAGTTGTGTTCGAGAAACATTCAGATGTGACACTAAGGGATATGGTTTAGTGGGGAAACATTGGCGGTGGGTGGATGGTTGGACTGGATGATCTTGGAGGTCTTTTCTAACCCTAGTGATTCTGCGCTTCTATGAAAAGTCAACATCTTGCATACTTCCTAATCTTGTTATTAATTCCCCTGCCACTCTTAGCTTTTATGGCAAGTCTAATTATACATGAGGTGCTTTCCACATGCTTCAGATGGTTTCTAAGATTCCAGATGCCCCTTTATTCTGTTCTCAGACAGGCAGTGTCCAGGACACTTTCTGCTATGAATGGCAGAGGGATACTCAAGCCTTCCTTCATTTGTCCTCTGTGCTTTACACCTTGTCAAGGCAAAATGCACAAAAAACCCCACCATACAGTGTCATAGCATACCTTCTAAGGGTCAAGGGTTGCTCCTGAGTTTGTATCATGCCCTTCAGGCTACTGTGGACACCTTGAGGAATAAATAGGGGTCAAAAAGGCCAGGCTGGATGTAGCTCTGGGCAGCCTGGTCTGGTGGTTGGCGACCCTGCACATAGCAGGGGGGTTGGAACTAGATGATCGTTGTGGTCCGTCTCAACCCAGGCCATTCTATTATTCTATGATTCTCTGATTCTATGAAATAGTAAAACAGCTCCTGCTACACGTGAGCCACTGACATTTAAAGCTAATTTACTGCTTTTACACTGCTTTAATCTCTCCCCCCTCCTTTCTCCTATGTTAAATGGAACATAAAAATAGTGTTTCGAGCTAAAAGCATGGGAAAGTCCAAAACCCTCTCTGCATTCCCACTAAAACACGAGCAGTTCCCACAAATTGGAGATTTCCCTCCCTTCCCCCCAGCTTTTCATTTTTTTTCCCCTTCTCTTCTGGATAGGAATTGTTCGATTCAGGGCAACCATAAAGGATTTGGGGTTGGAAAGGAAGGGAGCGGGAAAGGGAGGGAAGCAGGGGAAAGCAAATGGAAAAAAATACACCACAGTAGTAGCCACAGAATTCTCTGCTCCGTCTTCTCCTTTGAACTGGATACGCCACCCCCCTTCCTTAATAAGGAACAAATTTTCAGGGCTCTATGGGAAAGTTTGAATGCAACATATTTCTGACAGGTCACTGTCAGTTCACACTGAGGAGGCTTCTTTTTTTATTTCTCTTACCATCACCTCCTTTCTCTTCCTTCTTTTCCTTTCTCTATCCTTCTATCTTCCTTTCTCTTTTCTCCTTTTCCTTTCTCCTTTCTTATTTTGCTGTCCATATTTTCCTTTCTATTTCCTTTCTCTTTTTCCTTTCTCTTTTTCCTTGTCTTTTTCCTTCCTCTTTCCTTTCTCTTTCCTTCCTTTCCTTCTTTCCTCTTTCCTCTCTTTCCTTCCTTTCCTTCTTTTCCATTTTTCCTTTCTCTTTCCTTCTTTTCCTTCTTTATTTTCTCTCCTCTCTTTCCTCTCTTTTTCATTTTCTTATTTACTTTTAGGATGAAAGTGTTGCCTGCAATAGGTTGGTGCATGTGCTGAAAGGCACATCGCTGTGGGTGGGTGGCACGCTAAGGACTTGAGGTCAGCAGTGCTCTACCAGTGCCATCCATTTCTCATGGGTGACAAGTAGTTGTCCCCTGTGTGGCCCATGGTAGGCCTTTTCTGCTGTTTCAGATGCTTGAGTTTGGCCCCTGTTTGGCCTCTGAGCTCAAAAACTTCCTCCCTGCTGATGGACTGCACCTTCAGGGCTCTGAGATGCATCTGCCCAACCTCTCTGGCAGAGACACGACTTCTGTGCACGTGAAGTTTTGGGCATCCTGCTCAGCTGGAGGTCCCAGCACTATGTGCTGAAGCAAAGTACTGCACTGACCTTGTTGGAAAAGCTCTTGATGTTCAGCCATTCTTAGCCTGGCCCAGGTTGCTCAGGCAAGGAACCAAGCTTTTTTTTTGTAAGGATGGTTTTCTGCCCTGGCATGAGGGAGCACTAATGATAACCATTCTATGATTCTATGAAAGCCATGGTAGCTGCTGCTGATGAAGTTGCTAGGATGAAGGAGGAATGCCTTCCTCCATCTCCCTTCCTCTTCTGCTCCTCAGCAGGAGCATTTAGGGATTGTCCAAAGCTCTGTCTCCTCTTTCTCAATTCTTTCTGCCCTCTCTCTTCTTGCAGGAGTGATACATAGGGTTTGTTTTACCCCAGTGTAGAAAAGCCTTGTGCCATCTCCACCCACTGCATCCCTTCCCATGAGACATTCAAGTCTCCTTGCTGTGGTATCCCCCCACCACAGCACCCATGCCCCAGCTTTGCTGGCCTTCCCTGGGAGGACACCCCTACATCCCTGGAACAGCTGAGGATTACTAATTAGCAACAGAAGTCAAGAAGTTGCACTTCTGCCATTGGGTGATGCCTAATGTGGGTCATCCTGCATGGCCTTTGGTTGCACCCCAGGTTTCTGAGTGACACTCGGAAGCTCAGCAGAGGGTGGAGGGTGTGCAGTGGAATGAGGCCCTTGAAGGGCAATCTGAGGCGAAGGTAATTGGCTTCATATGTCTCACAGGCCACTTCTGAGATCTCAGAGCAAGGTCAAGGGTGCTCGAGGCAGAGACGAGAAGCTGTTCTTGCTAGCATTCATTTCCCAGTGGTATGTCAACAGCTTGTTACACGGCCAGGCTGATGACTGTTAAAGATTGGGATGGGTGACTCATTGCATTTGCTTTAATATCCATTTTTATTTAGTATCGCAGTGCAGTGGCTCGACTAGTCGGCATAAATCTCCCCTGCTTCCCAGGAGTGGAACACATCAGTGTTGGGCCCAGGAGGAAAAATAGAAAATCCTTTTAAAATGAGGTTTGGCCAATGGTGTCCCATGAGAGGGACAGCCTTCACTTTTGGCTGCTCTGTGGGGTTTCTGCTCATCTTGCTGGGAGGATTTTGGCTTGTCTAATTGTCCCTCCTTTCTCTGGCTGGGGCCTTGGGTTTTTCTTAACAGGCTCTCCTTTGCAGCCCTCGGATGCTCATTGTAATGTCAGGGGTATGCCCTGCTAATGCTGCTACCAACAGAGCTTCCCTGGGCTAAAAAACACCAGGGCTGCCATCTGAGTTCTCAGCACGAACTTGTTCACAGCAGCTGAAGGTACTTGAATTCCTACTGATTCTCATCAGTGGGGTGCTGAGCACTTGTCCTAATGGCCAAGGATGTGCTGAGATCTTTAGGAAATCTTGTGATTAGGTGTGATGGTGGATTTGAGAAGGGAGGGAAATTGGATTAAGACAGCTGGACAACATTAAAATCATTGGTGTTATTTTCCAGTCAGTTTTCCACTGCAGGCAGCTCAAAGTGGACCCAGAAGCTCTGTTTGCTGATAAGGAGTTTGTCTGCTGGCTGGTTTGAATGTTATAGGTCCCATTCTAGGCTGGGATGATTTTTATTCCTTGGTCTAAGTGTTGCTGATTTTCTACCACTCGCATGTGAGAGCTCATCCATGCTTTGAGTAGGTACAGGGCATGTTTATGGATACTCCATGAAATATTTCCCTTTGTATCCCTAAAATGTCCTGCTGATGGGAAGGATGCAAAACCAATCCCGATTTGCATAGGAAAGGTCACTCAGGACACTGTGGCCGGAACTCTCATCCTCCCACTAAGGGTTGAGGTCTATGGGAAATCCCAGTGTTTTAAGATTGCCTTCGTGATCCCTGGTCAGATCACTGACAGTGTCAGAGATGGGTGTTGCCACTTCTGTTTTGGCCAAATGGGAATTCCCAGGTCCTACTTGCTAAGTGGAAACCCCCAGAAGGAAGCCTCGACCCCAGGGCTGATCTTGCTGGAGGTTGGAACCTCTGCTCAAGAACTCAGGATACTGAACTTGCCCACTTAGGTGGGGAGCACCTGAGTGTCTTCTGGTGTCCTCTCAGCTGCCTTTGGTGCTGCCAGTGCTCACCAAGAAATGGAACAACCTGAGCCTTCTCCCTGACTGCTCTTGCATTCTATCTGGAGATATTTACTGTTCACACACCAGGAAATCAGCCTGGATTCTTTGTTCTGAGGACTTCTAACCTTAAGATGTAGGTGATATGAATTTGGAGAACTAGTGCCTATGGACGTAACATTACTCTTTACTCCATCTAAACTCATTTGATTGTTTCACCAGTGACATAACCTACTCTGACAGGTCTAATCTTGTCTTCTGCTATTCTTTTGGGCAGTGGAAAATGGGGGCCTCATTATCAACGTGACTTCTTTTCTGCTTCACATTTTCTCTCATCTTTTCTGCTCTGCCATCTTTTCTATAGAACAACATTACTTCCTTGCCCAAACTGTATTAACTTCCCTATCTGACTCTTAATGCTGTTTCAATGGAACTGCACCAATGGAAAGTCATGCAAAGGTTAGTCAAGCGCCTCAGCTCTGCTTACAGCCCCTGTAAAATGTCTAGTATTATCTGTAATGATAATACTACTACTGAGTTCTAGAATCTCATCATTAATGTGTTAATTAATCGCCAGGTTTGCAACTACGTGTTGTAGTAAGGGACATGGTTTAGTGGGGAAATACTGGTAGTAGGTAGATGGTTGGACTGGATGATCTGGGAGGTCTTTTCCAACCTTGGTGATTCTATGATTCTACTTCTGTTCAGGTCCTAGGAGAAAACGACGTGGTACCAAAATAGCAGTTCTTCTGTTTTGGCAGCAAGCAGGTTGATTTTGGTCTTCAGCTAAAAAGGAATACACCCAATCTCCAAACAGCTGCTACCTATCTTTGGTTGGATTGTCCCATCAAAGAGAAAAAGGGTGGGGAAAGAGCATGATGAGGACGTCTGTGTCACCTCCTTTAAGCTCTGTTAGACAACAGCTTTGGGTTGAGGTGAGGTAATTTCTTCAGTCTACGTCTCTCTGCAATCCACCGTATAGAGAAAGGGAAGACTAAGGCATACCAATGTCGCATCTTGTAACATGGGGCAGACAGTAAAGGTGAAAGAGTGGAAAAAGGGACTGAAATATTTGTGAGACAGATGGATTGCCCAGATCAAAAAGCAGGTTGTAGTATTAACGTTGGAAGCTGAATTCCCCAATTCCTTGTTTGGTGTCCTATGCACCACATTACAGTGGTCCTCTTGTTGAGTTCCTGGTGTAGCTCCAGTGAAGTCAATGGGTTTGTACTCTCCCATTTCCTCCTTTCCCTCTAGGCATGAATCAGACTCCAACCCCTTGGCTCCGGGATGCATCCATGATGATGAGGTAAGTTTCCAGTCTTAGGCACTGACAGAGACAAGCTGGGAAGAATTTGTCTCTATGTGGCTGGAGAATGACTGTGTCCTCCCATAAGGGAGCAAAACTGGAAACCAGAAAAAGGATCGCCTCTTGGCAGAGCCTCTGAAGTTCAACGTTACAGTAGCAAAAGGTCAGGATGCAGTGCAAATGTGGCTAATCCTGCAGCAGCAGGGGCAGGGGAAAGGCTTTATATGGTATGGCCCTGTCCCCCTTTTCTCAGGAGAAGATGTCTTTCAGAACAGTCCGGTGGAAGAAGCCAGAAGTGGGGGATTCTTCACATTTTTCTTGAAACCCCTTAAGGGAATCCTATCAAAGTAGAAAGCTGTTTTCAGCCTCCTGCTGTTACAAATACCATCTAAGCAACCTCGGGCTGACCTTAGCTGGTCAGTGACACTGGTCTTTCTCAGAAACCCACAGTCCTAAAAAAGAAGAAGCCGCTTTTTCTCTCTCCTCCCCTCCATCACCCTACCGAATGCCAGGCCAGAAATGACAAACAATCCCTCGACCTTCCAAGAAAACAAGGCAGAGCCACCTAGCGCGGAACAATAGAGAATGATGAAGACACAGCCACAATAGCTGGCTGTGGTTAACCTCAGAGGCTGCAGTCAAACCCAAGGAAATTACAGAAAACCCTTAAACAAATACAATGGCCACGACTGTTTTCTCCCCAGGGGACCCATAAATAGAAGCTAGCGCTCCCGGGGAGGGAGGAGGGGAGAGGCGGGTGGCCGCTGTTTGTTCTGCTGTGGTTCGGTGTAGGCTAAACTGGAGATTAGGCTATGAAATCGAAGGCAGAGAGAAAGCAGGCAGTAATGGCTTTTGGCCCTGATTCTCACGTGGAGCTGCACAAATCCAGGGCAGAAAAAAATGTTGCATTCCTGCACGGCTCTGCAAGGCTTGCGTGGGCTTGCTCCGTAGCTTGAGTGTGGATTGAACTCACCTTGAGCCAAGGGTCAGCAACTCTTAAGGTTTTCCTATCCCTGTTCCCTTCCATGTTGCATGGCCAAGGTCTGAAGTGGGCCCTCTGTGTGTGAGCATGTGGTTCAGGCCAGAGATTCTCTCTTTTTTTCTCTCTCTCTCTTGTTCTTTATATTGTTCTAAGACCTGCATGAGCATTTGGATGACTGGGAAGTCAGACTAGGTGACCTTTAAGGGTCCCTTCCAACTCAAATTTGTCTGCGATTCTGTGATCCCTATAGTGCTGGTAGGAGTGGAACGCAAGAAAATCAGAGGTATGGATAGAAGCTGACCACAGTAACAGATGGCTCTGCTCCTTGTAGATTCCAAGTTGTCCAGCTACTGCTCATGGGAAGTGTTAGCATAGGGCTGGAGTAACTGGTGGAAAGCTCTGGGCATTTTTTTGTAAGGATGGTTGCAATGGCATTCAATGGCACTTTTTGTAGCAGCCTATTCTGCTGCACCATTTTATTGTAGAATCATTAAGGCTGAAAATGACCCTTAAGTTCATCTAGACCAACCATCAGCTCACCTTGTTTTATATTTTACACAGAGGCATAGAATCATCAAGACTGGAAAAGATCTCCAAGATCATCCAGTCCAACCATCCACCCACCACCAATATCTCCCCACTAAACCATCTCCCTTAGTACCACAATCACTTTATATCACTGATTATTGTTGCTGTGAACCATTCCGTTTAAAAGAAGAGGATGCAGTAGAAGCTACCAAAAACCTCCATGACTTGCAGCACAGCAATGTGGTGTTCCAGCACACTGGTCTCATAAAAGCAACCTGGCTGGAGCAGCTTGGAGCTGAAGGCATTTCTGAGCCTTGAGTGCAGCCAGCCATGGAGGTATCCTGCACAGGGACACCATCCTTTTAAAGCGCCTGCATGCACAGAAAGAAGAGGGTGGCCCAAAAGTGGATCCTTGGGGTGAAAAGGATGGTCATTGCAGGAGAGAAATATGGCCTACACACTGCCATCACACCATTTTAGGCTGCAGCTGTGCGTTGGCAGACCTCCAGACCCCATTACCCCCAACCCACTCTCCTCCTGCATAAGCAGTTACTGAGCCAGCAGCAACCCTCACTTCTGCTCCAGAGACAAGGCAAATTCCTCCATATGAAGTGGTGTGCAACTGGACGGGCAGGTCCTAGCTGGATTTTGCTGAGCTTTCTGCTTTCAGGTCTCCCTTCCTAGAAGGTATAGGTCCAAACTATAGTTAGCAAACTAAAGTAGGTGCATTAGCTTGGAGTTAGGAAGACCTCAGGTGCTTGAATTAATGTGGCAAATCATCAGCACTTTTTTTTTTTTTTTTTGGTAAAGAAATTTAAGGAGATAATAGCAGCTGTGTAGGGATTTTAGTCTGGGAGATGAGTCAGAGCTGGCATGATGGCAGCGGCTGAAGGTAGGGTCTGAGATTTTGTGCTGGTTGTTTCTTACTGTGTGGAGGATTAGCAAGATGAACAACTGCTTTCCACCTTTTCTGTGGAGAAAGTTGGAGTATCTGTTGTTGTTATTATTATTCCAGCTTGCCTTCCAGGTCCTATGGAATGGTATAAACCATAGGGATGGACACTGTGAAACTCAGATTCTTGGTGTCTGTGGGATATGGATTTGGTCCCCTTTATTTCTTGTAGTGTCTAAAATAGCCCTGAAAACCTTTTTTTAGCGTTTCTCTGGAAAATGCTAACTTGTTGAAAGAATGACTTCTTTGTTGAGATCCTGGTGAGCTGGTTGGTCTGCTCAGAAGGATATCCTTGGCCTAGGATGAAGCTGGTTCCTACAGTCAAGCTTGCTGGTGTTTGGCATACTGGTCATAAATGTTAAATTTCCGTTTGTGATTCATGCAGAGCAAAGGGTTGCAATCACTCTCACATCTCACATGAGCTCCCTAATAACCAGCCTATCTGTCCATCTTCCTCCCTCTGCTTCAGCTCCACCATATTTATGAAAAATTTCCAGAGGATGCATAATAGTGGGATAATGTGATCTTGGAGGCATGGATAAGGAAAATATTTCCTGCTTAACTGAGCTTTGCAAATAATTCTGCTTGGCTTGGTGCTTTCTCTCTCCTTAATCTTAGTTCTGAATCATCTAGGGGAGGAACTACCTAATGTTTGGCCTGGGATCTCGAAGGAGGTGTCCAAGGCCACATTAATCTGGGTGAATGATGTAAAGTTCAGCTTTCTGATTCACCCATTGTTCACGAGGTCATGATTAAGCTTTGCAAATGTCACTTACCTTGAGGTCCCTCTGGAGGTGAATCACAACCTCTTGCCTATAACCTCACTTCAAAGATTGCTTTGGCAACGTCCTGTGAAGACTTGAAGTGGGATGTTGCAGTGGGTTGGTGCTCATAGGATTCACTTGTCCTTCTTCAGTGACCTGAGAAGCGTCCTCCACTTTCCAGATGCCAGTTTTTAGGACATCCATTGGAAAAGCATGAGTTGGCTTTTGTAACAGCAGTCTTGGCAAGCAGAAAGCATGTTTTTTTTCATTGTCTTTCTACCCTTTGTCCCATTTGTTTAGATAAAGTCCATTCTGAGACACTTCTATATGCACCTGAGCATGTTGGGTCCTGAGCTCAGCTAGAATACTTAACCAGCTCTCAGAGGAGCAGGTCGGCTCAGGGAAGGTGCCCAGGCTGACATCATAAAACCAGGCTGATGGCTGAGTCTGTGCATGGCACCATTTTTGCCTACTTCTGGCTTCTTGAGTGGTAAATGCTTGAATAAGCGTGAACACAGCCCTGAATGCCTGAAGCACTTATAAATGTCCAGGCTGCAGCAGGTAGAAGTGTTTATGGCTGTGGGAGATATTTATGGCCCTATTACATCCTCTGTTATTTTGGCCTCATTGACTTCTTACAAAATCTTTAATGAAGGTTTATATTTTATACCTTCCCTCCTGGCTTGTGCTTGCTTGTAACTAAGTGTGGTGGCAACAGGAGAAGGTACAAAAGGTCCTACAAAGTAAGCCTGGGAATTGCATGGGGTGGGTGTACAGCAGGAGGGTATGTCAGCAAGGTTCATGCCAAGAGGAGAGGGCTCCTGGTTCTCAGTCTGACATTAGTGGTTGCATCAGAGTGTGGGTAGTAACACGCTAGCTGTTGCTGACCAAGTTGCTTCTATATAAATAACTACACATATCCATATATATGTATTCTACGTATATTTATGTATTTTTTTTGCCAGCCCACGTTAGACGGTGAGTGCTGGTACTCCTGAGAAGGATGGCTGACTTCTCTCCTTGTATGAAAGCATGGACGTTGTCTTTCCAGAGCACTTGGTGCTTTTCTAATGAACATGTCACAATTTCATGGGGATTCTCTGTAGGTACAATATGTTTCACAGAAGATTTCTCAGAGAGAGGTGTATGTGTACCAGGCATGAGAGCTCTACATGGTGTCTTTCTTGATGACTTTAGGTCAGGCCAACACACAGTCAATGAGTGCAATGGAAAAAACTGCTTTAAGAGAAATAAAAACAAAACCAAAGCAGTGAGAAACAGAAATCAGGGCTGTAGAGAATGTAGTCCTGTAGAAGTATGTTCATGTTAGGCTCCTCTCATTTTCTTCATAGATGCATCTGTTGGCCCTGCGTTGGATTCTCCTTAACAGGACAAAAGTTGTCTTGTAGAAGAAGTGTTGGGTCTTTGGGACAATTTTGCTCAATCCTTTGTTCTGCCACTGTGTGTGTGTGTGTGTGTGTGTGTGTGTGTGTGTGTGTGTGTGAAACCTGTTCTTCATTTTCCCCACCTGCAAAAAGCTAGAGTGCTGCTTTCCCTTCCTACTTCCAGGCAGTAGTTGGGATGAGCATTGGACAGCATGAGAAGCAGAAATGAGAAGCATGAGAAATCCTTTGCTCTCTGCAAGCATTGCTCTGAAAGAGCTGAAACACTGATGTATTATCACACTATTTTCATTAAAAATCCCAAACATGGCATCACACATTACGACTCTGTGAAGAAAACTAACTCTGTCCCAGCCAAAATATTGACAGTCTCTATAGATTTATTAAAGCTGCTCTTATGTGGATCAAGGTTGAACATCTATCACACATGTGACTTAGCCTTTGAACCTGAGGGCCTTAAGTGCATAAAATCACAGAATCATTTGAGTTGAAAGGGACCCTTAAAGGCCACCTGGTCCCACTCCCTGCAGTGAACAGGGACACCCACAGCTCCACCAGGTGCTCAGAGCCCCTCCAGCCTGACCTTGGATGTCCCCAGGGATGGGGCACCCACCACCTCTCTGGGCAGCCTGTGCCAGGGCATCACCACCCTTATTGTAAACAACTTCTTTCCTTATATCCAACCTGAATCTCCCCTCTTTTAGTTGGAAACCATTTCCCCTTGGCCTATCAGTTATCTGTTGCCATTGCAGAGAGACACATCCACAGGCAAAGCTTCCCAGGAGCCTTCTGCCTTATTCTCTTGCTCCATAGTGGGAACAGGACGAACACTGGCAGGAGGTGACAAAGTGTAGAGGCACGTGCGGTGTGGGCCGAAGGGCTCCGAGATGCCTTTTGACTCATTCAGGATGACACGAACTTTTTCCAATTTGTAAACTCCAAGAGGGTCAAAAGTTGAAGGGCTTTTCTCCTTTGTTTGCCACCTCCATTGCCCCCGGTTGGAGGAACGCTTTGCGGAATCCTCCCTGGAGGTGCACACCGGGAAAGACAGACTGCATTGTTCTGTCTCCCGACTCAAAACCAACACAGCTGACATGCATTGCTGCATGGTTCACCAGCTCCGAAAGGAAGGGAAGGAGCTGATGACTTAATCCTCTGAGCGCTGCCTTTCATCCTTTAGAAGAGCCGGATGTTTTTGCCTCTTGTCATGGTTGTAGGCAAGCTGAGTGCATCGGTTCCTTTCGAGGGTGCAGCCCCACACCTACAAAACTGATAGCCAAAGGGCATGTCTATCTTGCTGGTGTAGGCAGAGCTGAACTGCTGATTCTTGTGTGGGAGCTGAGCAAAAAGCATGGACTGTGCTGTGCCAGTTCTGGATGAGGCCAGGCTGTGTTCAGTGGCGCTGTGCTTGGCAGTTCCTGCTGAACCCCTGCAGTGTCCCACCTGAGATGAGTAAAATGCATCTGAAATCTCCACTCAGCCTGGTGGAGACCATGCAGCTTTCAGTATTTAAACGGGGGGATAAAGAAAGGAAGAGACAGTCTCTTAAGAAGGATATGCAGTGATAAGACAAGAGGAAATGGTCCCCAACTAAAAGAGGGGAGTTTTAGACTGGAAATAAGGGTGGTGAGGCACTGGCACAGGTTGCCCAGAGGCGTGGTGGATGCCCAATCCCTGGAGACATTCAAGGTCAGACTGGTTGGGGCTCCGAGCATCTGATGGAGCCATTAAAGGCCATCTGGTCAAACTCACCTGTTTGTTGCAGGGAAGTTGAACCAGATGGCCTTTAATGGTGCCTTCCAACTCAAACAATTCTATGAATCTATATGAACCACAAGGTGTGGGTCTTTTTTTTTTTTTTTTCTATTTCATTAAATTAGATATTTGATGGTTGGATTAGATGATCTTAGTGGTCTTTTCCAATCTTCATGATTCTGTGAGGAGCACATGAGTGAAAAGCTTGTATTGGAAGAGTGGTACTGAATGCAAATAGCCCTACAGAAGAGAAGCTGGCTCCCGACCTTGGGCATAAAGGTACACATCACACAGTCATAAACCATTGGTTGTGCCTCAGTGCTTTCCTAGCCAGCAGAAACACTCTTTGGAGGATGGATAAAAGCATGGGCTGGTCTGAACCTGCGTGCCTGCCAACCGCACAAGGCTGGGGCTGGGAGATGGAGCCTCCACCCTCCTGTCCCACTGCTGTCACCACGCAAGGCACGTACAGGACTGCAAGCTTTTCCTCTGGGGCAGGGATTAGCCAGATTAACTTGTGCTTCTCCTCGGTTTGAATCTGTTTTATCACGTCCCAGTCTTGGCTGTAACATCGAAGAAGGAGGTGTGATTTAGTAGCCAAAGTGTTTTCTCTGGAGACGCTTGTGTGTTTTAATGAAGATGTTGGGGATGCCCCAAAAGGACTCTTCACGTGTTGCTCAGAGGTTTTCTTTACCCTCTCTACATTTTCAAAGTTATTCTAAAAATGCACAGAGTCAGCACTGCCCACGTTTCTGTTGTTTGTTCTGTTGCAGTGCGAGCTGCTGGGACTCAGTTCCCAGGTGAAGATCTTTCCATTTCTTCTTTAGAAAATGCAAGATAGGGCTCTCTGAGTTCAGCTCTTGACCTGAAACATTTGAATTAATTAACACAGCTTCACATCAATCCCAAGTGGAGGGGAGAGGGGGGGAATCTTGCATTTCAGCTGCCCCTTCAAACCCACATGTGGACAGACCCCAAGTAGGAACACGTTCAAGGGACGTTTAGGCGTTGTGTCGAGGGACATGGTTTGGTGAGAACTATTGGTGATAGGAGGACGGTTGGACTGGATGGTCTCGTAGGTCTTTTCTAACCTTGGTGATGATTCTATGATTCAGGAGCTGGCTCCATGATCCTCGTGGGCCCCTTCCAACTTGGGATATTCCTAAACAGAAGGAACCAGCTCAGTTGTGCTTCTTCTTGCCTTACTGTGCCTATATCCTGGGGAAAGTGGTGCCTTTCATTTTTTCCCCTTGGTATTCTCTTTCATCTTCTGTTACGTTACAGTGTCTACCAAACACTCAGCGGTTTCTAAGAGCGCTAACGGGCTTGGTGGCTTCATAGCATTTATCTCTTCAAGCACAGGCTGAGGAACTGTATTTTTTAAGCGTCTCTCGAGCCGTTTTATCTCCAGCCAGCTTCCTAATTTCACTTCTAGATTAGAAGCTCTAGCTTGGTAGAAGGGGATACTTTTTAAAAGGAGCTTATGTAAACTCTTTGGAGGTTGTGTTAATTATATTTGCTTCTGTAATTAATGGACTCGCTGCATTTTGAATGATTCCTGCCCTGCTAATGAATGCTTCGCATTCCTTTTACCACTTCTCTGCTGATGAACAGGAAAGCTAAATGGCTTTGTGTTTGTGAAAACGCCTTCCATTCTCATTCTGTTTTCCTTTTTCTTTTGGAGAAAAAGCTGGAGATCTTTGAGAGGGTTTCTGCGAAACCATCCTCATCACTTTGCATTCCTGGCATATTTGCTTTTCAAGAGTAGGTTACAGTCTGGGTAAAGTCACCTTCTTCACGGCTGGATTTTAAGTGCCATATAAAGGGGTGATTTTTTTTCTTCTGCAAATACTTCTGTCATAAGCTCACTTGTTATCATCTGTCAATCTTGTCTGTACTGTGGAGACAGCATTGCACTCGTGGGATGTTGCAGAGCACGCTTCTTAATCCTCATCTGGTGCTGACCTTCATTCCAACCTAGGACAAAGCATTTTTTCCACTTCCCCTTTGTGATCTTTGTTTCCTGTTTAGATACTAAGCCCATCCATGCAGCTGAGACAGTCTTCCCAAAGGAATGAATGACACTGGCATGAGCTGATGATCTTATCCATATCCAGTACCCTGAATCCGGATACTTCAGATAGTTACAAAAATGTCTGTATTTTCACTCTTGGAACCTTCTCGTTTCCATTTTTTAGCAGCTTGTGCTTGGAGTTCATACATGCATCTCAGCTTTGCTTTGTACCCTCAAAGAGCCATCGTGTGTGACTAGAACCAAACTGTGTGGGGAGATACTTGCTCAACAACAGGCAGATGAGACCCCAAAACTCTTCAGCTTGGTGACCCGGCCAGAAAATAGGAGAGAATACTTCTTTAAATTAACACCAATTGTGATCTCCAGGGTTCAGAATATTTTGTTTCAATCTGAAACAAAACTTCTAGGTTCTATTTCATACTCCCTTAGCAAAAAAGTCAAAGCAGCAACTCTCCTTTCCTGTCACATATTTGGGTAAGCAGCAAAGAGGAGCTGCTTCCACTTTCGTGTCATGGTATGGTGGCTAAGGAGTGCTTCTGTGTTTTGGGGAAAAAAGCAACTTCTCCTCAACTCAACAGAATAGGCCATAAGCATTAGGTGAAATTCCCGTGTTGTGATTTATTTTTATTTGTTTTGTGCCAGAAAATGTAACAGATGTAATGATTTCAAATAGATTTTCTAAATGAATGGCTAGCAGAGAAATTCACAGTGCTGGAAGTCAGGTGGAATATTTCTGTTACTATCACTTGCGGAGTTGGTACTGGAGTAACCAAATCACACAGGTGAGCTGGACCAGGAAATCTCTGTTCTCTCACCAGATGACTCGTGGGGAGCTGTTGCTTGCAATTCCTTGTAAATGCTGGTCTCGCTGGATCAGGGTGTGATCCAGTGAGCCACCTGTCCTTAGGCGTTGCAGGTGTTAAGTTCATCTTTGTCCATCTCTGTGTTTAGCCACCCATCACCAAAGCATATCATATCCCACTGGTTCATCCAATCACAGAATCATATCATCATTAAGGTTGGAAAGACCACTAAGATCATCCAGTCCAACCATCAACCCATCCCACCATGCCCAAAGCCCATGTTCCTCAGTGCCACATCTCCGCTGTTCTCAGCCACCTCCAGGGACAGTGACTCCTCCACCCCTCTTAAAGCCTTTCCCTCTTGTCCTATCACATTTAGAAGGGGAGACTTATCAGGTGAGATGTGCGGGGAGGAATGCAATGATGTAGGCAGCTGGGAGAGTGTCCCCACGCCTGTGCTGCTGGAGCCAAGGCAGGGGATGAGTTTGGCGTGGCCAAATTTGAATGGCGCGCATTTTTGTTGGGACTTGTTGAGAGGCAGTTCGAGCTTAACTGGAATCTCACCTCGGTTTCCTTGTGCTGGCTGCCAAAATTTGCCATTGTAAACAAGTTGTACAACCCTAGGACAATTTCAGTAGATAAAGTGGGACTCCTGCTCTCTTTTACATCATGAGGTGTTGTGAATGAGAGCAGAACTGCGCAGAGCAGACTCAGGACACTTCCCTGGGGTGATAGTAACTATTCAAGAAGAACAGCTCTGTAAAGGACTACAAGGTTGAAGTTCAGGTATTGCCTCACCTGCGCGACTTCCTTCCAAGTCAAGGGCTGTGCAAGAGTAACCAGATTTTGGTATTTAGCTATGGTTACTCATTAAAGGCGGGGAGGAGGATGAGGAAGAAACGATCGCAGAATGAAACCTGCTTTTGCAAGTGTCACTGGAACGAGTTGCCAGGTGTGTGACTCACTCTCTTTGCTGGATTTAGCTATGGTGATGGAGGCCTCTGCAGATGTGTTGGGGATAGTGCGGGAATTGGGTGCCCATGGGGAGTTCTTTTCTACAGCTCCCTGCAAGGAGGCTGTAGCGAGGTGGAAGTCGGCCTCTGCTCCCAGGTAGAAGTGATAGGACAAGAGGTGATGGCCTCAAGTTGTGCCAGAGGAGGGTCAGGTTGGATATTAGGAGGAGTTTCTTCTCGACAGAATGTTCAGCCACTGGCATAGGCTGCCCAGGGAGGTGTTCACAGTCCCTGGAGGCGTTCAAGAACTGTGGAGATGTGGCACTGAGGGACATGCTTTGGTCGTTGGCGAGGGGTTGGTGGTCAGACTAGATGGTCTTAATCGTTACGATGGAAAGACCACTCTGTGATTCTTTGATTCTGTGATTTGTGTGGCACCAAGGGCTAAATGCTCTTTTGTCACGAACTCAAACCCTCTCACCAACATCCTCTTGAAATGTGCTCTTCCATTCTCTGATCCATGAGCTGTTCAGACATTTTACAGTCACACAGTTGCTCAGCTACAGCTTTTCTCTGCCAGAATATAGTTAAGGAAAATCCCAAATTAAGGATGAATAAAGTAAATATAGCTGGGTATAAAGACCAGATGCTGGCTTGCAGTTCTGCAACCCTTGGGATGGGGGAGGTCACTTTTGGCACATGGGTGTATCAGAGCTGGTGGCGTTGACTCCTTGTGCTGCCCCAGCACGTGCCAGTCAAATGTGCAAATTGCAACGCATGCACTTCAAAAGTGCTTCACCTGCACAGCATGCACACATGTGGAGACCTGGCTGGAAGTGAGCAGCATCTCCTGCACAGCCCACTCAGCAAGATGTCCCAGCCCAAGCAAAGGGCTGTGCCAGCACGTCCAGGTGGCTCCAGCGTGCCCGGCCTGTGTAGGCATGCCTTTTGCTGTGTGCATAAGAGCAACTCCAAGCGTGTGTTTCCACAGGGCTTAACTGGACTCTGCAAAACCAATCTCCTGAAGTCATGGCATAGAAATAGGCCTGGTGCTGTGGCATCTTGTACAGCTTGGGTAAAGCGACCTCTCCCACCTTAGGTGCTGGCAGCGCATGCAAGAATTGCTGTGGTTACTGCGCTGGCTGTCAGCAGAGTTCCCCTGCTGTTTTGGAGGTGATGAGACTTGCAGTGCCCCATTACAGCAGTGCTTTTGTGGCAATGCAAACAGCCTGAGCCATACTTTCACCTTGTTACGGTGTTCTCCTCCCTTACCAGTGTTTATTTAGGAGGAGAAACCTCAGAAAAAGTGTATCCAGGACACAGATAAGCAGCCACTTTGATAGCAGCAGAGGCAAGCGGTTGATGCTGCCTCTGTAGAAGAATGTTAGGAAGAAATTCTTTACTCAGAGGGTGGTGAGGCAGTGGAACATATTGCCCAGAGAAGCTGTGGATGCTCCACCCCTGGATGTTCTTAAAGCCAGGCTGGATGGGGCCCTGGGCAGCCTGATCTGGCAACCAGCCCACAGCAAGGGTTGGAACTCAATGATCTTTAGTGTCCCTTCCAACCCAAGCCATTCTATGATTCTAAGAAGCAACAGAGAGGAGCTGGTTTCCAAGAGGCTGCTGGATATAGCTTGGATGGAGCTGCAGAGGCATCCTCTGCTTTCCATATGGCACTGGGGACTACAACTCTTTGCCTCGTGATGCCTCCAAAGATAGATGAAAGACGGCCCTGCATAAATAAGCTAATGCAAAGTGATCTTTCCTTCCTTCTCACCTCTTGCTGGGAGTGCAATGTTTGTGATGAATTCCAGCAGCATAAATCTTAGCTCAATAACTTCAAAATCTCTCGCTGCAGTTGCTTGCCAGTTGCCCAGACTCCAGCACTGGAATGGGTCTCGGCTGTGAATTTTCTGCCTTCAGCTGCAGAATTCTCAGAGAATTCTTCATGGTGGAGGGAATAGCCAGGCACACCATGACCTGATTTATGGGTCTGCCACTGTGTAGAAAAGGAACAGGAGTTAGTGTGAACAGGTGTGTGTTTGCACATGTCCAGAGAACCTCTGTGGTGATGGCTGAAATCCCTGAGCAACCGAAATGAGATCAGATCTCTTTCAACAAGCCCCCATCGTGGAGCCTCCAGCATAGAGCCATCTGATGACAAGCAAGGGAACTCACCAAGTGCTGCAAAGTATGAAGATGACACCTCTGCTTTAGGAAGTCTCCGTGCTGCAGATAATTGGCGTCTGCTTTGGAATGGGGTTTTGGTATCTTTCTGTGTTTATCCTGCTGTTTTGTACTTTCTTTGTTGCTGGAGACTGAGAAAGAAAATTGGGCATGGGATTTCCCTCTTTCCCCACAGGAGCCTTTGATTCAGTTACACAGAATCACGGAACAGCTTGGGTTGGAAGAGACCTCAAGGATCATGAATCTCCAACCCCCATGCCACAGGCAGGGCCATCAACCTCCACATTTGATGCTAGACCAGGCTGCCCAGGGCCCCATTTAACCTGGCCTTGAGTTGGTAAGGGTAAACTGCCTATGGCTGATGGAAAGGGGAAGGGTGCAGAGCAAATGTGCTGTACAGTGGCTCTAAGAAGATTTAGCACCTATATGGGACCTGCTCAACTGACCCTTCACCCACCACCAGAATGGCTACGTGTGTACGTTGGCACCATCTCCTTGAGAGCTCATCATCTTCTTGCATGTTATTGCTCTTAAGCATAAGCTAAAATATAGAGCTTCATGGAGCCTGTGGAGCTGTCATGAGCTGATTCCTGCTGCGTGAATTCCTTGAGAATCAGCTCGGCTGCTCTCTTTGCTGCCAGTGGGTTTTTATTTCTTGGGTTATCTGCTTCCCAAAGTGCTGTGGAGGAGCCAAGTTGAGCTCCTTCATGCTCCTTCCCAACTCTGTAGATTCCAGGCTTTTCTGCTTGGCCCCAGGCTTCCCAGTGCGGTTTCTGGGTAGCCCATATCAAGCATTTCCTTAATCCAGATGTTCTTTCTCTTACTTGCTCCAGGTCACACTGTGTCTTTTCCTGAACTGGGTCTACTGGCACCAGATCCAGTCTTTCCCTGTGAGTACGCAGCCAGCAGGCTCGTTCCAGCTGTTCCTACTAGAGCTGTGCAAATCACTGATTTCTTTGGGTTGGCCCACAGAGCAGAACACTGACCATGTTCAGTGTGAAATGAAAGCATCTCGAGCTTAATCTGCTTAAAGTCAAGCAATCTGGCCCCAACGTGGAGTTTCAAGCAGAGGCATTTCTGAAAAAAAAAAAAAAAGAAGAAGAAAAAATAAAAGTGAAAAGGAAAAAAAATCTAAACAAAACACTGCTTCCTTGAAATGTTTTCAGGCTTTTGGTGGAAACTATTCACTGAGTTTGCAAATAGTTTTGGTGGGCCCCAAACCCAAGCTTTTTCAGTGAATAAATTATTCATCCAAAAAGCTCCTGTGCCGCGTCAGTCCTTGCAGAACCCGCAGCCTGGTGTTGTCCGTGGGTCAAACCCAAGCAAGGGGAGGCTGCCCACGGCCTGTGCAAGCACAGTCTATCCCAGGAAAGCTGCACAAATGCTTGGTTTAATCATTCGCCTGGGTCACATTTGAACCCAATCCCTTGCCAGACCGAATACTTCAGCGACTAATATTTGCTCAATGAATAGCTGAAATGTCCAGAGCAGACAACCTTTAAATGCAGAGCCCTCTATTGTGGTTTTCTTCTGTGGCAGCATAAATTTCCTTTACTTTTGCCTGATCTGTCTCTAGAAACCCCATAATAATCATGTTATTATCTCTTACTAACTGCTGAGGAATGTTGATGTAGGAAAGACCTGTGCTTTCTAGGCAGGTTAGACAGATTATAAACTTCTATTTCCTTTTTTTTTTTTTTTCTGATCACCCAGTCTTAATTCATCTGTTCTTTTCTTGGCCTCCAGATGACTTCTGGGTTTGTTATATATGTCTGGGCCACACTTTTTTGGATGTAGTCACACATTTAAGCCACGCTGGGCTTCAGTAGTTAGGAATCATTCCTAAAACTCTGAGCATGTTCCCTGCCATGTGGTGCATGTGGGGTTTGGTCGTTAATTCTCTTGTCATTGTTGTTGTATTTTTTCACCACAGGCCCGGTTTTAGATTTTGATAACTTCAACTTCAATGTGGTGACATTTGTCTGTTTACCTACGAAAATATGTCATGGTCGTGGAACCGTTAAGGTTGGAAAAGACCTCTAAGATCAACCAGTCCAATCCCAACCCATCCCACTATGCCCACTGACCACGTCCCTCAGTGCCACATCTCCACTGTTCTGGAACACCTCCAGGGATGGTGACCCCACCACCTCCCTGGGCAGCCTTTGACAGTGCCTGACCGTACTTTTGGAGAAGAAATTACCCCTAACATCCAACCTGACAGCTTTAAACTTTCATCTTTCTTGAGTCAAAGCTCTGTGTTTGGACTCTGAGTGGAACGTTGACCCAATAGAAATGCAGCCCCTCCTGCTGGATTTAGGGTTGCAAATCCCAGTTCAGCTGGATTTGCAGCTGATGAGGGGGAAGAATTGTTCTCAGGTTATACATACTGACTGCCCCTCCTCTACCATGTATCCTAGAATCATAGAATGGTAGACTCACCAAGGATGGAAAAGACCCACAGGATCACCCAGCCCAACCATCCTGTCTTGCATTGGATTGCTAAAAGCCTGTGCTGAAGCGGAGGCATTTTGCTTGCACCAAATCCAGCTGAGGAAGGCTCAGGGAGCTGACTCACCACGCATGCTCTCCCATCCACGGGATCTGGAGTCATCCTGGCGTGGGTTCAGGGCTGAAGGAAAGAAAGCGTTTCAAGTGGGACAGGGGAGGGAGGGGACTGGAGCTGCCTTCCCTCCTCCTCCTCCGCATGCAAGGGCCTTCTGATTCCAGGCCAGGCAAGCCTGAAGCTTTTTTCCTTTTATGTGGAGTCCCGTAGAAAGGGAACTCCAAGGGAGGTGAGAAGTAATTTTGTTTATTTGTTTCGAGCTCAGATGAGTGGTTTGAAACCTGTTGGAGATGCATTTATAGCACCTTCACCTGTTTCCATCAGCACCTTGCTGCTGGGAGCAATACAGCTTTGTAAAGGAAAGGCAGTGAGGCTTTGTGAGCAAGGATGGGATGAACGCAGACAGTCACGATCTGCTGCGAGTTTGGATGCATGAGGTATGAGACTTCAGGACCAGAGCTGCCTTGTGTCTGGCCAGCTTGGAACGGGGCCAGAGGGTCTCGATTTACATCCATTTATTGAAACTTGGCTCATCACTCCTTAACTTGCTTGAGGTGAAACTAATTCTGTGAAGCTTCAGAGTAATTATTCCACAGGCTTTAAAAAGGAATTGGCTCTTCATTAAAAGGAGATTTGCGGAGAGCTTTGAACAATCATCTCTTTAATTTTGAAGAATGTTCATCTTCCCTTGCTGTCTTTTTCATCTTTCGTTTCTTTATTCCTCCGTCTTCCTCCTTTTGCAATTTCTTCTCTTTCCAATGGCAAAACAGGCTGAGGAAGGGTGACAAAACTGTCTTGTTTTTCCTTTTTGGTTTCATTGGAAAAATACACAAAATGCCGTGGGAAATAAAACTACAGTTGGGTTAAGACTTGTTCAGTGGGAGTGTGTGCACTGGTGAAGCGATGGATTTCAACAGGCGTTAGCTATTGTTCTGCATCTTGCACCATTTGGGAGTTTTGGAGACTAGGAGATGAAAGGGTAGAGCTTTATCCCTCATAGGAACATTCAGAGACAAAGCTTGCCTTACAACTGCCTCTGAAAGACCAACTCATCCATGGCCGCAGCATCTCTTTTTGGTACATTTTAGTTCAGGTTTGATAGGCTTCAAAATGGTGGTGATGGAGCCATCAGTAGACTTGCAGGTAGAACTTTCTTACAGCACCTCCTGTTGCAATGCCCAAATGCAATGCTGTAGGGCAGGTAAATCTTTGACCAAGAGTGCATCTGGGCTGTAGACTTCAGAGGAATGGCTGCTTTCCCTCTTTGCCTCACGTCTGAACAATCGACGTTTATTTCCAGTGGGGCCAAATTTAGGAAAGGTGGCCAACTGAGTCATACCAATCATCTGCAATTTGGGTGTTCTGAGTGTGTATGAACAGCTGGACTGCAAATCCCTTTAGACTATATTAGAAGCTGAAGGTCACTGGCATGTCTTTGGAGAGGTAATTACCCCTAATTTCTAATAAGGGCTTGGATTTTTAGCTGTGACCTCCATGTCTGTGTTACCACAAACTGCAACGTATGTGCACATCTTTCTTTACCTCTTCCTGTGATGATTGTGTTAGGAATCAGCATTCTCATGGCAGGAATGATCCTCAGAAGCACTCCTGCCTAATAAAGTGAAAATCCCTTGACTGGAATTTCCCTGTCTTGATGTGTCTATTCCTTCTCAATTATTTAGTCACCTACTTGTTGCCCTTTCCTTGGTCCTTGCCTCTTAACATGAAGCCATCTTGCATGCAGATACTCTCTGTACCCTGTCCAGTCCCATAGGGCTTGAATTACAAATTGGTCTGAAACCTGGCAGTGACACTGATGAACATAAGCAGTTCCCAAGTCTAAAGCTTTTAAACACTACGTATTCTTTAAGAGTCCCAAAACAGGATGAAAAGGAAATCTCGAGCTTCCCTTTGAAACCTGCATTTAGAGGCAGTCGTTCCTGCCACCGATATTAGGAACAAAAAAAGAAATCCCAACCATCATCCCAATCCATAAATCAGAGGGGATATTTTGGGTGGGAATTTAATTTTCTATGGAAAAGCTAAGCGTTAGCCAAAGAAAATCCTCTATAAAATATGGTACCGGTTTTCTTCAGGCTCCTGTTTTCTCCTTGGGGCGAGGCGTTCAGCCAGGTCATCTTCCATAACGCATCGCTTAGCGAGGGGTAGAGACATCATACACATTCCTGGTTGTTGAGCACTGACAGATGTAACCTGGTATGAACTTCCCCTTTGGTATATGATGTAGACAGAAGTCTGGTTTCTTGGCTGTGTATTTTTTTTTATTATTATTGTTTAAAAAACAGAGAATTTTTTTTTTCTTTTTCCTGAAGCTTTCGTATAGTCATATGATACAAGATTTTACATATAGAAAGGAAAGGGAACCTGATCATTTCTGTCCACAGTAAACAAGTTTCTCCTGGCTATCTTAATAAATAGAAGAACCTTTCCACTCTTCTCTTCTGAAGCCTGTGCAGCTTCTTTGGGTGCTTACATAGAAACTAAACTGTCTGCTCTTTATGTGGCTGAATCTGAAAACGTTGGGTAAGCTTGCTAGATGCAAGTGAAATGAAAGAAAGTGGGTTGTGTCCCTGCTCTCAACCCCTCCTGGCAATCTCCATGCATTTGAAACTCACGGGCTGAAAACCACGTTTGTAACTTATCCTTTTCTGAGCTATTTTAGTAGCTAACGTTATTAGTGTTAGTATAATTAGAGGCATTCCAGCTCGGTAATGGATTCCATTCTGGGAGACATGAGTTTGCTTAGCCCTGGGCTTCAGTCAGCTAGAGTTTCCCAGATTGAATGGAAGCTGAAGATTCAAACTTCCTTGGGGTGAAACTTTTTATTTCTGTTCCAAAGCCTTGTCTATCCCAATTTCCCTTCAGGTCTTCCACCCTTTCTGACACTGATGCACTCTCAGAATTCAGAGCACTGTTGCAGACCTGCAGATCTGCAGCCCTGCTTGGTGAAGCAGTGGTCTTTGCAAGTGACCAGATGCCATGATGGTGGTTGAGAGGGTGATCTCAGCCAGGGAGCCTGCAGGGATGGAAGGAGTTTCTCAGGTTGGATATTAGGAAAAAAAGTCTTCTCCGAAAAAGCATTCAGGCACTGGGATGGGCTGCCCATGGAGGTGATGGAGTCACCGTCCCTGGAAGCGTTCAAGAAGCATTCAGTTGTTGTACTAAGGGACATGGTTGGTGGGGAAATATTGGTGGTAGGTGGATGGCTGGACTGATCTTACTGACCTTTTCCAACTTTGGTGATTCTGTGAGCTACTGCATGGGGAAGGAGTCTGGTGTGGAGCTGTGGTCTGCTTCCTTGCACTTTGGTGGTGGACTGACTCATCCCAGTCCCAGCAAAGCTTCATGTGCTGGGAGGGTAACAGACAGGGAGGTTCTGATGGCTTTATTTAGCATCATTGCGCTCTGCCAAAGCTTCCCTCCCATTGGTGCTGGTGGGGGCTCTGTAGGGCTGAGCTACCCCTCTACTTGTGAGGCCAGCACAGAATTAAGATCGGTTTTTCTGGTGATGGGGCTTCGTGTGAAGCCCCTGGGAACGAAGTGGGACTGTTAGCAGTGCAGTCTCCCAGCTGGAGACGACTTCACCAGCTTGCAGGGAGATATTTTTTTCCTCCCAGCTCACAGTGCTGCCAAGCAGAAGGTAAAGTCATGAGAAGAGTTGGAGGGGGTAAGCAGGGTGGGAGGGAGCTCTGCCTCTAACCAATTCCACCTGTTCCTGTGCACACAGACTTGCTCTAATTTCTGGCCATCTGTATTTTTACTTTACGCTCTGCCTCAGAGTCTCCTCCAAAAGGTTTTTTAAATTACTTTCCCAGCCTCGTCCTTGCAGAGAGAGCAGCTGATTAGTGGCTCCCCCTATTTAATTTTCCTATCTAGACTAATTGTTTCTCTTGATGGTCTATTTATCAGGCTAGTTTCCCTTCTGGGCTGCTTTGCTCTGTGATGCTTTTCCAAAGAAGGGAGGAAGGGTAAATAAAAACCAGACAAGCAAAGTAGATGCAATTCCATCAACATTGTTTCTTATTAAATGAATACTAAATTCTTGGGCCACCCCTCTACACAAATGAGCCCAGTGTTTCCTTAATTTCAATGGTTTCTTGTCCCCTCATCAGCCATTCAGTGTGTTTCTGCAAAGCTGGGATGTAGTCCTGTGGTCCAGTGCTCTGTGGGATCTCAGTTCTGCTTCTGTCCATATTGGGTAGGTCTACAGTGCTCAAGGAGCTGCCTGCTTTGCCTCTGAGTAAGAATGGGTATCACAGACGGCACAGGCAGACTACAGGTAAGACACTGAGGTGCTGCAGCTTGTCCATAGGAGGGCAACGGAGATGTGTTGAAGGATCTGAAGCACAAGTTTTATGGGTAGCAGCTGAGAGAACTGGGACGGCTCAGTCTGGAGAAGAGGAGGCTCAGGGGAGACCTTATGGCTCTGCACAACTCATTGAAAGGAGGTTGGAGCGAGGTGGGGGTCAGCCTGTGCACCCAAGTGACAGTGACAGGACAAGAACTAATGGCCTCAAGTTGCACTGGGGAGGCTCAGGTTGGATATTAGGAAACATTTCTTATCAGAAAGAGAGATCAGGCACTGGCACAGCTGCCCGTGGAGTGGTGGGGTCACCGTCCATGGAGGTGTTCCAGAGCCATGGAGATGTGACACTGAGAGACGTGGGCAGTGGGCATGGTGGGGTGGGTTGGGGTTGGACTTGGAATCTTAGAGATCTTTTCCAACCTTTGTGATTCTATGATTCTATGATAGAAATCTGCTGGAGCAGTGTGAGATGCCTTCAGCTCACAAAGGGACAGTTTAAAATCAGCCAGCGATGACAACTGAACTCATCTGCTGTTATTTTTATTCATTTTACTTCACAGGCTGGTTGTGCTGTGAATTTCTTCTTAAATCAGTCTCAGTGCCCCGAGACTCCAGATTTTCAGCATTCCTTGTTGGACTTAGTTTGCAGACCATACATTTAAATACCTAGCTCTGTCTTTGATGTCCTAGAAAAATGATTCAGGTTGATTATATGTTGCTGTTTCTCTTGTACTTTAATCCTCTTTAACCTTATCTTCTTCCAGTTTCAATAATTTCTCCTCTCCTGTAACAGGGAGGAAGCATGTTTTGTTCTGCTTGTTTTCAGTATATGGAAAGCTGCTGATTTTCTAAAGGTGTGTAATACAGAGTATATACTCTGCCAAGGTAGTAACTCTTGTTGCTCATCTCATTCTCTTTTAAGGCAGAGTGTCTGTAGTGAAGGCTCCTATCACAATTACAATGCTGATACTATCTCCATCTTTTTCTACCTGATGTGACATTGGCTTGGTATTTGATTTTAAATGACTGCTGCTAACAGCAATGAGTGAAAGCAGGTAGAGCTTTGTGCTGCAAGTGGTTAGGATGGGGAATGCTTGCAGTGGCATGGATTTACCCCTGTTTGTAAACCAGACAAATTAATGGCAGAGACATTCATGATGGGTATCCCCATCCTTGGAGATGGTCAAGATTTGACTGGATGAGTCCTGAGCAACCTGATCTAATCAGACCTGCATTGAGCAGGGTTTGGACTGGGTGACCTAAAGATGCCCTCAGGCATGCCCTGTTGATGCAGGATACAGGGAAACCATTCTGGGGAATATTCCTCCAAAACTGACCCTCTTCCCCATCCTCAATTCATTTGTTTTTGGCTGGTGTTGGAGACAGGGTATGGGGTCAAAGAATTCCTGCTGGACTCAGTTTGGCTTTTCTCTCTTCAGTATTCTGGAACAGTTACAAACGTTGATGGTTGTCAAAAAGTCTGTTCCATGAAGTTCATGAGCAGAATTATTTATTTAAACTAAATCTCTTCTGTATGTTTAAGCATGTATATTTAAACATACACGTTGCATCTCGGTTCCTTTGAGATTTACTATGTTTTTATGTTTTTATTCCCATCTTTGAGGCAGTATGTGGAGATCTTTGTCTTTCTTTCAGAGCTGTCTATGGCGACCAAACCCATTTTACAGTGGAAATAATAGAAAAGATTATTTCCATTTTCTGACGTTTTTCTTCTTTTTGTTTTCCCAACTGTTCTTCACTTACCATTTTCTTCTTTGGAGAGGTGGACAAAGATGGTAGCATCTGTCTTTAGCTGTGTCTGGGGTGTGAAAAATGTGCACCTGACAGTTAGGCTTAGCTCTAAATGTGCTAACTTTATGGCCTAGGCAGTCTATTCCTGGAATGAATGAATGAAGTCTAGCTTGCAGGGTCTTTGAGAAAGGGTTATTAGCACCAATTACTGAAGGTAGAAACCTCCATATGGGCTACGTTAGAGTCAAGTGGCAATGCCCTGCTCTGAAGATCGTGATATCTGCCCTGTTGACTTCTGCTTCTTAGTCAGCCTGGAAAATAGCAGCGCCTGAAAGGAAGTAGTTCAATGTGCACAACCAGCTTTTCAACCACAGGATAACTTCTCTTTTAGTCTGCAAAGGAGGGCCAAACTGGCACATGGTCTGGTCATTAAAGAGATTAGAAATTAGGATTCATGTTCAAGACTCAGTTGGACAAGTTCCATTGCAACCTGATCCATTAGACCTGGTTTGGATAAGGAGCTGGGCTAGATGACCTCAGCATGTCACAGAGTCATATGATTCTAGGATCAGTTTGCTCAGGAGCTTGCCCAACTGAGTCTTGAACACCTTCAAAGATTGAGATTCCCTGTCCTCTCTGAAAGTGTTGCACCATTTGACCACTCATAGTAAAAACAAGAAAGTCCTTAAATCTAATCATAGCCTCCCATGTTTTAACTATTGTCTGTTGCCTCTTGTCTTCTTGCTGTGGGAAGACTCTGGCAGTATTCTGCGCATCCTTTTATGAGGCAGCTCTTGGCAGTTGCAGGGTTTCCTCCACCCATTTACTCTCTGAAGCTGGAAAGAACAAATTCCCTCTGCTTGCACTCATAGGATACGTGCTCCAAACTTTCAACCATCTTGGGTCTCCGTTGACTTCTTTCTATGACGTCCATGCATTTCTTGCACAGGGGAGTCCCACACTGGGCATGGTCCTCAACTTGTGATCTCACAGAGATCAAATAGATGGGAGGGGTCATGTCCTTGGACCTGCTGCAGCACTCTTGCTAATCCAGTCTAAGACATCTATAGGAACAGGGTTAGAATTCACATCCAGTGGATTTGGTGTCTTATAATCGTACTGATAGAATGGATTGTGTTTGAAGGGACCTTAAGGATCATCCAGTTGCAACCTCCTGCCATGGGCAGGTTGTTCCCCACCATATCAGGCTGCTCAGGGCCCCATCCAACTTGGCCTTGAGCACCTCCAGGGATGGAGCATCCATGACTTCTCTTGGCCGAATCTATGAATAATTAAGTGTTACGTCTATGGGATCTAAAGGAACAACTTCCTTGGGCTGTGGCGTCTACAGAAGGTAACATTTAGGAAATCTTGAGGAGGCATTAGCTCTGCTTTAGATTCTCCGAAAAGCAAAGAAAACAGTTTTTTTCTCTCACTACAAACATCAACACTCCCTTGCCCTTTTTGTCTAGTCTACATGGATTTTGAGGCAGGACTACAAGATCAAGAGTCTTGCTTTGACCTGGGGAATCTACATTGTGAACATGACCAAAGACACAGGTTGAACTGGGATGTCTCTGGTAGTTGCATGCAACCCATGGAGCTAGAGCTGTTCATTTGTGTGACACATGAAGATGTGGCTGCCATAAGAGCCTGAACACAGAGAGGAGTTTGAAAGGATGAATTCACAGTCACATAACTGTGAATCAGCCTGGACCTTCCTGGAAAAATAGTTGACTTTTTGTTTAGCCATGAAAAAAAAAATCCAACAACCTCTTTTGTTCCGGAAACCTCTGGGCATATTAAGCGAAACCAGATACTGGAGGGTGGGGGTGTTGGGGGGAGAGGCATACAGGAAAGCAGTCAAAATCTACTAGAGGAATTTCTCCTTTCTGGAAGAACATAAACCAGTAACAGAATGTAAACAACCCGCCATATGTAACTTGTAAATCAGAAGGAAAAGGACTGAGTTCCCAGCAGGCCATTGTGAACAGTTGGCTGTTGAGTCCTTTTATTTTTGTTCTTCTTGTTTGATTTAATTTTGAATTTGTCATTCTTTTCTCTCCTCTTCCTGCTTCCCCAAGATGAACCACAAGCCGAACTCCTAACGCGTGGCCTCCTAAGTGGTGCCTGAAATAGTCACAGTATATTAATTTTGCAGTAGCTGAAGCGCGGGGTTTAATAAGGTCTGACAACGGTCCCTCCTGAAATCATGCTGAGAGCATTAGTTGGTTGGGACAAGGCTGAGCTCTCTTCCCAAGTTAATCAGTCACCTGTGCTAGTCAGCGCATGAGCTGGCTGTTTATTTCTTGTTTGCTTGGATTGCAAGGAGTGGCACTGTTGGAAAGGAGAAAGATTATCTCATTTTAAAGACTCTTGGGATTATGTGTTTTGCGGTTTGAGAATGGCTGCAAACTTTAACAAATACAAAGCCGCTCTATTTAGATTTTGGAAGTCTTCCTTTCTACTCAATCCCTTTTCTAACTGAGGGTGAAGAAAAAAAAGAGGCAGAGTGTTTAGAAGTCTGGTGGAGCCATCCATGGAGGACCGTGCTTGGCGACTTTCACCATAACGTCCACCTGCTCCTTCCCAGTAAGAGCTGCCCTGAGCAGCAGTCTGGAAGTGAGCTCAGAGTGAGCCCTGGGAGGCAGGATGAGTTCAGCCGTGAAAGATAGATATGTCCAAATTGCATGTTTCATGTAAAAAACAAAAAAGAATGAATCACAGAATGAGTCACAGAATGGCTTGGGTTGGAAGAGACCTCAAAGATCATCAAGTTCCAAGCCCCTTGCCACGGGCAGGGGTTGCCAAACACTGAATCAGGCACCAGATCAGGTTGCCCAGGGCCCCGTCCATGATCTTGAGTACCTCCAGGGATGGGACATTTACAACCTCTCTTGCCAACAGTGCCAGGCCCTCACTGCCCCCTGAGTAAAGAAATTTCCCCAGAGATCTAATTTAAATCTCCCCTTTTTTAGTTTGAGACCATTCTCCCTTGTCCTATCACTATTTAGCCCTGTCAAAAGTTAATTTCCCTGCTTTTTATGAGCTTCCCTTAAGAAAGGAAAGCCACTGTCAGGTGTCCCCTTGGGAACTAAGAGACAAAGCCAAACCTCTGGAATACTTAGGAACTTCATATCTATTTCAAAGACACCTCCCCATCACTGAGCTTTAGCTAGGGAGTGCTGCTCATCTGTATGATTTCATCTCTCCCCCTAAAATAGGAGCATTTGTAGTAATTTGTTAAAATAACAATTAGCAGTGATCCCTTTCTGTTCTCAGCAGAGGTGCTGTCAGTGCAATAGGGGCAGCGCTGGGGACCCTGCGCTCACCTCTGTGTGTTTAGGATCACTGCCTGCCCACGGCAAACCTGAAACTCAGAACGGATCCATGAAGCCTTTCTGAGGCTCGACAAGTTGAATCTGTTGTGTTCCTGATGAGGTTTCACATGAGATTAGAGGGGGGGATGGGAAGCAGGATGGTGAGCGTCTCATTGGATTCCTCTCGTTAAAAGCCAGAAAGGTCATTTACCTCTTGGGCTGCTGGAGATAGCACGCTATGACAGGTCGCAGATGAAATGCAAGATGTGCTTATGCTGCTGTTTTGCTTCAGACAGGCCCTTTAGATGACAGGGATGACAGAATTTGGGCATCTCACTTGCGCACTAGGAAGATAGAGCCATTGGCGACTGCTTCAGAGTCTGAGAAAACAGCATTGCTTTTGCCCCCTGCTGTGGGAATGAGCAAGCTTGAAAGTCAGAGGGGTTTTTTGGAGCAGGGCTTGAGATGTGCAGGAGCAGGAGCTAAAGGACTGTAGCTCAGATGGGACCGGTGAGTGTCCTGTGGTGGAGATGGGCAGCTGCTCTTCCTCCCATCCTGCAGTTTGTGCCCTGTGGAGGGTCTCTCAGGTGATCATAGAACCATCTTAGAATCACAGAATGGCTTTTGTTGGAAGAGATATTTAAAGACTATTGGGTCCAACTCCCCCGCAATGCACAGTAACACCCACAGCTCCATCAGGTGCTCTGAGCCCCATCCAGCCTGACCTTGGGTGTCTCCAGGGACAGAGCATCCACCTCCTCTTTAGTCAACCTGTGCCAGTGCCTCACCACCCTTATCATAATAACTTTTCCCTTTTATCCAGTCTAAATTCCCCCTCTTTTAGATTTAAACCATGTCCCCTTGTCCATCACAACAGACCCTGCTATAGAGTCTGTCCCCTTCCTTCTTACAGCCCCTTTAGATACTGAAAGCCACTGCCAGTTCTCCCTAGAGCCCTCTCTTCTCCAGCTACACAGCTCCAGCTCTCAGCCTGTCCTCGTAGACGAGGTGTTCCATCCCTGGGATCATTTTTGTGGCCCTCCTCTGGATGAGCTCCAACAGATCCATGTCTCTCCCATGCTGAGGACTCTCCATGTGGATGCAGTAGTCCAGCTGAGATCTCCTGCTTCAGATCCCATCCCTTACCCTGCTGGCCATGCTGCTTTAGATGCGGCCCAGGATGCAGTTTGCTCTGTGTTGCAAGGGCACACTTCTGGCTCATGTCCAGCTGCCATCTACCAGTGCCCCTAGGTCCTTTTCAGCAGGGCTGTGCTCCATCCTTACATCCCCCAGCTTGTACTGACAGCAGGGCTTGATACAACCCAGGTGTAAACCTTACACTTGGCTTTGTTGAACCTGATGAAGTTCTCCTGGGCCCACTGCTTGTGGCACTCTACAGGTCCAGTAACTCTGCTGAGGAGTTCCCAATTAACAGGACAGAAGCTACGACACTGCAGGTTAAGGGAGGTGAATCCAAAAGTTGACCTAAAGCATATCACTTGACCCTCACAAAAAAAGCACTATAAAAGCTCAGACCTAATTAAAAAACAAACAAACAAAAAACTTGGCCGATATATTAATATAAATATATGCAAAGAGCGTTCTCTGCATAAGAGGTGGTGTGGAAATGTGTGTTTCCTTCTTGGGTGTTGTTCATGTGGATGCTACACACCCGATTACTCAGACAATGGTTATTCATCAGTACTTATGGCCCACTGGGGTCAGTCTGTGATCCAGCACTGTGCACTACCCCAGTTATCTAGAGGAACATACAAAAGGCCTGGTAAAATATTTTTTTGCAGATGGTGCAATGCTGGCAGAAAGGTCAAGTATGGACAGGACAGTTATATGAGGTGATTCTGATGACTTGGTAGAAGACCGTCTCTTTATTGTGTTAGTGCAGCCAAGGGCAAGTTTGCACTTGTAAAAAGGATTACGGAATGAGACAGCATCTTGGAAGGCAGCAGCTCTGGGAAGGCTTGGGATTAACAGCAGATAACAGATTGCATGTGTACAAATTACTTTAAACAACAGGAAATCCATCAGCTATGGATATCTATGCCTGCAGTGGCTGGACAACTGCTGGGTACAAAGTGCATAGCAAAGGACATGTAAGGTGAACTGAGGGCGATGAGTTTTGAACTGGAAGGACAGTTAAGTCCTGTGGATGGGCTGTGGGGTGGGGAATCTCACCCCAGTAGGACCGTGGTATCTTACAGGAACAAATAGTCCTGCACGCAGCCAGTTGAGCTTTCCCAGATCATCTGGGCTTGGAGTTGGCTGGCTTTGCTTTTGGGGAAGCGTGAATTTTCTTTTTTTGCTTAGAATCCTTTTCTTGTCCCTGAAAAGCCAAGGGATGTATGTGGGTATTACTGAAAACCAGGTTAGCTAGCTGATGTATTACGGTAAAATGTGCCAGTTGGGCTGGGAATGCTACAGGATTCCTATTCTCCCTGGAAAATTAACAGTTCTATACAACATCTCGTGCTTTTTTATGGATTCTCTTCCTGTCTGAGAGAGGGTGGCTGCATCCCCATACTGGAGATGGTCTCTAGCTCTTTTTCAGGCCTTGTTCACGAGCACATCTTTTGGCCTGGCCCAAAACCACGCCAGGGACTGTTGTGGGAGCATAAGAAGATAGACCACGGTGTTCCTGTGCCTGGAAATGTTCACTGACACAATTTAATTTACTAGTGGAGTTGTAGCCTTTGTATGTCAGAAGGACCTGGTACTCTCTGGTGGGACAAATGACTGCTGTGATAAATAGTGATGGAGGTGAAGCAGAGTCAAAGGATGCAGCGAGCTGCTCCACTGGGCCATTGTGGATGTTAGGGCTTGTCTTCCATTTCATGATAGATTCATTCAGGCCCTGGAGTTACCCAAGGCGGGGGGAAAAGCAACCACCATCTATTCTCAGTATTGACACAGATGTATTTCTTAGTCACGAACCAGCAGAGGCAATTTAGTATGCATCTCTTCTTGAGGAAAAATGACCACTATTGTGGGTTTTGTGTTTCTTGGGCCAGGCCCTTGGCTGGTATGAATCAGAAGAGCATTGCCAGTGACAGGAAATTATGCTAGTTTCTACCAATTGGGATTCTGGCCAAGGATGTGCAGTCATTCCCAGTTTGCTTGTGCTGTGGAGCAGTGGTAAGGAGTGGCTTTGAGGATGTATTTCGCTCCTGTAGGTGATACAAAATAAAACAAACAGAAGGGTAACAGTTGACTCATAGCATCTTCCCTCTGGAGCCTCCAGACTCAGATTTCATATGGAGACAATGGAAAAAATATTTCTCCTTTTTAAGTCAAACATATACAGAGAAAGGTCACATTCAAAGGACTTTGTACCAATGGCTCTGGGCAGCCTGGTCTGGTGGTTGGCGACCCTGCACATGGCAGGGAGTTGAAACTAGAGGATCATTGTGGTCCTTTTCAACCCAGGCCATTCTATGATTCTATGAATGCTCACCTGGAACATGCAGCTTCTCAGTGCCAGCTCTAGTGGGATCCAAGCCCAGCCGCCTTGGGCTAGAAGGAGCTCTGAGCAGATCTTGTCCCACTTGGTTCCCCTCAAAGGATGGCCCTGGAGCCCTCACTCTTACTGTGGAAGTGCGTGGATTTAGAGGATGTACTGGAGCTTAGTTTCTGGTGGAAGCCATAAGATTTACTCTTGTTTCTCTAGGGTGCCGGTACTGGATTCTGTGTTACTGAGAATCAGCAAGAAGTGCATCTCTAATGTTTATAGGTAGAGGCTCAGTCCCTTGGATATATACAGATGTTGCAGCAAAGAGGCTAAGAAAAATCCCTGAAATAGACGACTAGATAATTTCTGACAGTTAATGACCTACTAGAAGATCTGAGAGCTTAAGGGCCCTTCATCTGGGAACTCATTAAATGCCAAATCCATTAACTGTCATCACTGCTCTTTTACTATCTTTGGAAATGTAGAAATGCTCAGAAAAATAAGGATCTTTCTGAAGTGCTGTATAAGTTGGAGGTTGAGCTGCACATTGGTGCCTATGCATTGAAGGTGGACATGGTCTCACTAGCACCAGGTTTGTCCTGAGGAACTTCAGTGGGACCTATTTGGACTGGATGCTGATCCAAGATGCACATCTGGTCCTCGGGCACAAATGAAAACATAGCAGCACTTTTAGTTTCAACATTCCTCCAGCTCAGAGCTCAAATTCGGAGGTGCAATTTTGGTCCATGAAACCTCTGGTCTAATTTCAGTGAGATCTCATGAAAAAAAGGTATACAGCTCTAAATTTCTTCTGCAGATGAGACATGCAGACCAAATGCATTTATTGGACATTTTCCTTTGTCTCAGATAGTTAAGATTAAGGAAAGAACACTGGTATTTGGAATCGTAACAATTAGGCTCTAACTTTCCTATTCTGTATGTAATTTTCATACCATTACAAATGCTCAAATTTCAGATATGCATTACCATAAGAGAAACAACACTCACAATTACTATTTCCTGAATAGAGGCATAGATGTTAAGCTGTTACCGTGTCTGAAGGGTCTCTTGCTTGCCTGCATTAGCACAACAGTTCCAAAAAGACCTTGCTCTGAATCTCTTCTGCCATCACCGACACATCGGTGCAACTGGACTTGACTTAATGATGTTGCACTGGTGTGAATCCAAATTGATCTGGGAATTAGATAGGGTTGCTTTGGTTTCATACTAACGTAGGAGAATGCAAGGCCACTGGTGGGCTTTCATGGTCTAGGGCAATTTACTGCTCACTAGCTGTCTAATGGGGTGAAAGTTGGGACCCTGCTTCATTTACATTTGCAGCAGAGGAAAAGTGCTGCTTGCCAGTGGCATGAGATCCTTTCCAGACCTACATTCCCAAAGCAGGAGAATTTCACTGTTCTCTGTGGAGCTGTGCCAGGGTGGAAATGGTGAATTCAGGCTCTGGGACCAGCGTTTTTTATCCATGATATACTTTCCTCGAGAGTGCCATAGTCTAGAGCGGACAACAGGCTTTGGAAAGGTGTAATACTACCCCAGAACATCCAGTGATGGAGAAAGGCTGTAAATCCATGGCTTTCATCACAGCTTTCTCTACCACTCACCCCAGCTGTTAACCTGCTTTGTTCAGAGATGAGCAGTGTTGAACATTGTCCTTTGGGAGGCCTCTGAGCATCCAAGGAGTGATGTGAGAAGTGATGGTGATATTTTGCTTGCAGCTCAACGTGGCTATGCTGGTCTTTCACTCTTCCTGTCTACGTTGAGCGAGCAGTCAGAAAATCACATCGCACTCAGATCTTTTTTGTGTCTCGGCAGGACGAGACTCCATAAGTACACACCCTTTCATTTGGGGAAATGAGAGAAATTCAAGGTCACAGAGCAGAGCTGAGAACAGACCGGGCTCCCAGAGAAAGGTGTTGGCTATCAGACCCAGCTTCAGACAAAGGCCTTTGAGATGATTCCTCATTTCTCCTTTAGGAAGTCAGTCTGACTCATCTGCACTGAGCAGACACAATTTCCCCTGTCCTGTTCCCACAGCAACAACCCTTGCCTTTGGGTTGGGTTCAAGAAGGTTTCTAGGTGCTGAAGACCCACAGCAATCCATGGGTACTGAATGCCAAATGCCTTTTTGGAGTTGGGTCTTGTTTCTGCTGGAGCTGATGTGGCTGGTGGGATGCTCTGAAGATTCAGAGATGCTGGATTTTTATCTTTTTCTCCCCTGGTTAGAAGATAAGAATATCTATTTGCTCTGTCTAATGGCTGGTTAGCCATGCAGCCAAGCAGACACAATCAAATAACTGTGGCTTTTCCTACTCAGTGCAGCTCAGGGTCACTGAAACGTCTTCAATTTATTTTCCTTCCCCATGTAGCTTCTCAGACATAAAACTAATTTTACTAGTTACAGGGAGGGGTCTGGCTATGAAAACTGTCTCTGCTTCAGGAACAGTTCTTCCCTTCTTTATTTAGTCGCTGTCTTGAGAGCCAGCTCTTAGTCTGACACAGCAGCAGATGAACCAGGTGAGGTCCATGAGATTTCATCCATTATTCGCAGTGTGGAGATACCACATACCAAAGTGCAGCTTGGCAGAGTGGATGTGAACTCTCCATGACCCACTTGACCTTTTGCCAAGGCTTCATTGCATGTCAGTGGGGAATGGGCAGTGGGTTTCAGCAGTGGGTCTCAGCAGGTAGCTTGAAGGCAGTGTGATGTGGATTTTTTTTTTTTTTTTTCAGAAAAAAAGGAATTGTTTCACATTTTTATTTCAAGATTACAGATCTCAAATAGGAAACTTGCCCGAAATTAAATAATGGGAAAGCGATAATTATTTATCCCTACTCCACTCCAAAAAAGAAAGGGGTTTTGTTTGACCTGAGACAGCATGTGATTTATGCTGGCTCCATCCAGAAAACCAAATAACAACCAAATTAGAGTGCTTGTAGATGCCAGGGGAGTGATGGCTCAGAGAACACAACAACGAAAAGGTGACGGGACTGTAACAGTGGGAAGCAGCAGGAGCTGCTGTGCCCACACAGAGGACTGGAAACCTGCCCATCTCTGACTAACATCTCTATCATTATTTATTCCTCCCCAGACTTGGGACCTCCCCCAGGAGATGCTGTAGATAAGATCTGTAGGAACGTTTCATTGGTAACTTTGCCATGCCACCAAACAGCCCTAGTTTATCCTAAAATCCTCATGTAGCACTTGGATCAGCTTTCTTCTGGGTCCCTCATGACTCTCCGTTATAATTAATTTCTTCTTTCCTTGAAAATTCAAACTGAGGACTACCTTTCAGCCCACCAAGGAGCTGATTTTGTAGTACGTTGTGAGGTGTGTCATGATGGTGTAGGGAGGCGTTCGCAAGAGCTGTAGGACTGTGGAGGATGGATAGCACCAAACTTGGGCAAGACCCATCCAAGAGTGGAAAACTGGGAGACAACATGCTTAAAACAGTACCTGGCTTTCATTTCAAAAAGCACTGATTCATTCCACAAGCTAACAGGTGCAGTAGGGTTGACCAGAGGTCCATGTCCTAGAGCAAACCGGTTCCCTAAGCCATTGATTTAGATGTTCCCAGTGGGTATCTAGAGATGGCAAGAATGACAATGGACTGTCCCAGACTGTGGCCTGAACGAGTGCTCAGCTGGCAGCACTGGGCATCTATACTGACCCATCTACAGCAGTGTGCATGGGCTGCAAACGCGCCTGAGAAGCAGAATAAATCAGCTTCCACTAAGCCCCTCCTTCCTCCTGCTCCTACTCTGGGTGGCTCCTCTGAAGCTGCCTCCAATGTCACAGCATGGGGCAGATACCCCCTGAGGGACTTCTGGGAAGAGCTATTTCCAAAAGTACCGAAGGGATGTAGGCGCCTGATAGCCCCAGTTTCTGCTATCTGTCAGCATTGCCTGGGCTGGAGCGGGGTGAGGAGTAGGCAGAGCTGTTCCATGTCGAGGCGTTTTGGCAATTGTCTCTCTTTAATCTGGGCATGGCCCTTGCCTCTTGAATCTCTTATCTCATGCGTATTTTATTTCCCCACATGGAGTACAGCTGGGGCAGGAGGTTTATAAGCAGGAAGGCATTTCCCCTCCCTGAGCGTGGCTCGGGAAAGGGGGAGGGAGAGAGGAGGTGATTTTGTGGCTGACAGACCAAGGGGATCCGACGTGCCAAGCTACATCTGTGGTTCCTGAGAAATCAATTAACGAGGGAGGGGAGGAGTGGTTGGCAAACCGCATGGTTGAAAGGAAAACATCACAAAAATGAAGCAGGGGGATGTTTTGAAGAAGCAGCAGCGCTGCTGGAGGATGTGAGCTAGTGGCTTTGTTTGGTAGCGGGTGCGTGTGAGACAGGCGCTCACCAAAAGGTTAATCATGACCTGGTAGGGAAGGATGGCCTGGGATCTGGGAAGCAGGCTGCTAATAAAAGAGAGACCACACTTATCCCGTGCTAAAAAACATAAGCGAGGATATATGGTATGCAGTGGCAGAGATTGGAGAAAATGCTCATTTGGCAACACTCCACTCTATTGGAGTTAGTTGGAGCATTTGGGCTTTTTTATTCAGGCTTACGTTCCCTCCCTGCAAGTCTGGAAGATTTGAGCTGCACTGTTGCAGTATTTTGGAAGTGAATGTGTCCAGAGGTATTTAAACAAGTACATTTCTGATGCTGTTTGGGGTACGAGTGGAGTACTGAAAAGACCCTTTGGGCCAGTGGCCGTGAACGGCAGTCATATTGGGAGAGCTTTCTTGGTAGCAGTCCTTGCTTCTTGGACTGCAATTGTTTTAAATTGAATAAGTCCTTGAGTGCAGGTCTCTCAGTTTCCAGCCAGAAACATCATCCCTGGTTTTCTCTTGCATCTCCCCTCTGCTCTGATACCTAACTCCTTTCTGTTGCACCAAAAGGAGGAGATAGATGGGGCGGGTGATGTTGAGGATTGTCTTTGTCACGGATTTTCTCTTCCCTCAGCCCTGTCCCATCAGTACAGCTCAGCAGCCCGGCTCACCACATGGGTTTTGTGGTCTTCTGTGGCACCAAGGTGTAGTAAAAATATGTGACTAAGGGTCTGTTGGAGGTGTGATGATCCTTAATATCAACAAACAACTCCAAGAACAGCTTGAAGGGATAAGAGAGCTGAGTCTTTGACTGATAGGTAAATTGCACTGCTGGGAGGTGGCATACATGAATTCTAATCTTCCTCCCCAAGCAAAAGAGAGCAGAATCCCCATTTCTTTCATCCCTGGAAGTTTTCAAGAAAAGGGTAGATATGGCACTGAGGGATGTGTTTATTGGGCATACTGGGGACGGGTTGATGGTTGGACTTGATGATGCTAGTGGTCTTTTCCAATATAATGATTCTGAGATTCTTACACCCTTGGAAATTTCTCAGACCACAGGTTTGTTTTCTCTCCCTTTCCTCTCTATCAATGCCATTGCAACAGTGCCAGGGGGACCGGAGTAAGCATCACCTTCGGGAGGAAGCTCTGGGGCACAGGGATCTTCTCTGTGGTTGGTGCTGCACAAAGCACTTGCAGCTCTGGTGAGGAGGGAGATTTGGGATGAAGCCTCAGGCTCGTGGGCTCTGGGATGCGCCCTGGCAGGCATCTGTTCTGCCTTGTGTTCTACAGGGAGATAGGAACTCCTATCTCAGGTTCAGGGTTGGTGTATGGAAACCAGGCCCTTGGGATCGAGCACTTAAACTCTTGGGTGACCTTCCTGAATAAACTTGCTTATCAGTCACGTCGGAATGGTAACTGTGGGTTCAGCTATGGGTTACACTTTTCTCTATATTGTTATACTCAAGGCAGCTATTCTACCAAGCTCCTTCCTGGTGGAAGTACCCAACTCAGAGGACTCCTCTGGTCTACATGTTTTCACTCCTATTTTGTTCTTCTTACCAAATTCCTCCAGAACCCTTCCTAGGGTTTTTCAGACCACTGCTTGTATGGTTCCAGAGAGATGAAGCTGCTGAGAGGGGAGAATTGAGGCAACATGCAATGGGATGCAGGAAAGGGAAAAGTGTGTGCATGAGCCTAAGAAGGAAAGGACTTGGGAACGAGAGCTGCCGATGCTGTGTGATATTGTCCCTATGTGAGATGGAGCTCGTCTGTGGGTGTGAGAAAGGAGTATTTGGAAGTGAGCAAGCGTGGGCGTGAGGTGTGTGTGAGAGTGTGCATGCATTTCCATCCCCACACTTTGAAAAACTTTTTGGAGCGCTGCAGTGTTCGAACAGGCCCCAGCTCCCAAAATAATCAAGCCATCTAGAGAAGTTACAGAGTCTGTGGACACCTGGAGGAGACGGGTTTCCTTGCCGTGCCTCGAAATGAATTTTAAGCAGTTGGTGCTGGCTGATGCAGCTGTGCTGTGCTGCAGTGGGAGTGGCAGCAAGGTGTGCTGGAGGTCAGGGCAGGTGCAGAAGGACATCTAGGGGAGCATAGAACCAACTCGTCACCCTGATGATGAGGTGGGTAAACACTGTGTCTTCTTCCTCTCCTTCACCACTGTAATGAAGGAGGTGAAAAATCACAGAATCATTAAGGTTGGAAAAGACCACTGAGAACATCAAGCCCAACCCCAACCCATCCCACCATGCCCACTGACCATGCCCCTCAGTTCTACATCTCCACGGTTCTTGAACACCTCCAGGCATGGTGACTCCACCACTTCTCTGAGCAGCTTGCTCCAATGCTTGGCTACTCTTACTGAAAAGAATTTTTTTTTCTATTTTTTCCTGTGGTCAGAGACCCATAGGGTCAGGGCTGGGCTGAGTTCACAAACTCCCAAACTTAAAAAAAAAAAAAAAAAAAAGGGTGAAGTCATCCCTGTTTTTATGTTGGTGTGATAGGCATTATTGTTTTCTCCTTCCAGAGCCAACACTGTGCTCCAAAACCAATGCAAACACCACGTGTTCAGTCTGATGTTGCTGCTCTTCAGAGCTGTGTCCCTGGATGAAAATGCATAGGCGGCACGTACAGCATGTAAACCCTTTTTTTTATCCAAAACCATATGTGTTCTGGCACCACTGCAAGGCGATAGGGCTTCTCCTCCCGTGTCAGCATTTCCCCACATCTCTAGCCCCAACACGTGTTCACGATGGGGGAAATGGGGGCTCGGGTCCCTTTGCTGTCAGGAAGGGTTCAAGCCACATCTCCCACCGTGCTCATCTACCTCTCTCCTGGGGCTATGAGAGGAGGTGGCAGGTTGCTCTTGGCTCCCGCTGTTTGGGGGAAGCTGTTCCACTTTGCAGCAGGGAAACACCAGACTCAGTGGGTCAGCAAGAAAGAACAAGCAAGGCTGTGTTAGCGCTCGGGGAAATTCACCTGGGAGCGGGGAGGATGGAGTTCCCGTTCCTGCTCCAAGGACTGTTTATGTATTTTAAAATTAAACAACCCATGGTGCTGGTAACTGGAATTCAGGTCTCCCCACTCCCAGGGGAGTGCCCCAATCCCAAGGCTGAGGAGTCATGCTCACTCTTGCCCTCTGGAGCTTCAGGTTTTGATTCCCCTTTTTTTTTTTCCACCCTGCTGCATAGCTTCCCCAGAACAAGGGTGTAAGCCCCTCTCCAGGCTGTTGGGTAGGGGCACTGCCCATGGCGGGCAGGATTTGGAGGATTTCTGCCTCCTACGTCAGAGGGAGCTGCGGTTTTCCACACCCAGGGAATACTCTCTAACCTTTCAGCTGTTAATTGGGAAAAGAGAACTTGAGTTTTGCCTCCTACTCTGCGTGTTATAAGAGTGGTGTGTGATGTGGTAGGCATGTGATGCAAACACCTGCGGGCCAGGCCTTGGAGGTGACACAGGGAAAGAATAACACGTTGGCCAGGCATAGTCTACGTGGACTGACGCACTTCTGAGCATGTCCCAGTGCCACACTTCTGGGCTGGGGACCCTCATTGTAAAAACGGAGTTTTCTCATGGACTCCAATGCCTCTAAGATTACATGGTAGGTGAGCAAAGATGTGAGAACGAAACTTTGGGCATGCTTGATGGATTTTGCCACATGGATTCCAGTGTGAAGTGCTCTTACCATTGATTTATCGTGGTCAAAGCTCCTGCTGTCTCCAGTGGTAGCAACCCTTCAGTGAAGCCCCTTGGAAAGCAGCATGGTCCAAAGCTGTGTTTCTCCCTGAGAGCCTGGGAGCACAAGTTGCAGCGGGGCCATAACAGGAAAGCTTTGATATTGCTAGCACTAGGGATGAAGAGCAAGGAGAAAGGTGGCTGCACAACTGCCATTGAGCTTGGTGTTCCCATGTTTCCCTCTGACTTTTTTAATGGGCTTTAGCGCAGATCCCTAAAGAGCTGTCTGATCCTGCAAGACGCTGAGCTCCCCTCGGGAGGCACAGGGGGTCCCCAGCTCTGCTTACGATGTCGGTCTCCCAAGTTCTAGTTCAGTCTCAAGAGTGGAGTCTGCGCCTGTGGGCAAATCACTTCCACCTCTGTAAGATCTGGCTGTAAAACAAGGCTAATAACACCAAATTACCTACCTGTGAGAATTAATGAGATCATACTCGCTCAGCCCTTTGAAGGCATGAAGCATTACAGAAGCACTGGGGCATTATTACAGAGTGTGTTTTTAATATATGTCTAGTTTCACTTACAAATTGGAGTTTTGCTCTCTTTTGACTAAACAGCACTAATTAGACATGTAAGGTAGGAAATAAATGTTTCCAGTGTTTCTTAGGCTGGAAACTAGTTAATTTCAGGGTTCTTTGGTTTAATTGCGTCTGAAAAGACATTGAGAAAATGTGTAATGAGCTGAGAACGCTTTAACTTTGTTTTTATTGTTCCCTAAACTCTTGCTTCTGCTAAGTCACAAGATGCCAGTAAAATAGTGGGGAACTGGATGGGAGCACTTGGGGTTTTTTTTGATATGCCAAGGTAAAATAATTCCTACTTATTCAGTTTAATGCAGCAACTCCTCCTCCATAAATCTCTGAGCACTCCACAAAAGCAGGTACAGCGTTGCCTTCATTTTACTAAGTGGAAAACATAAAGCAGAAAGAGGTTGTGGGATTTGCCCGGGGTCAAGTAAATTAGGCCTTGTCTACGTGAGAAACATGTGCCAATTTAGTAAAACAGGTGGAAAACACACGGTGGACGCTTACCTCATTTTCAGAGGAGCTTTTCTTGTTTTTGCTTTAGCCAATTCACAGCAATTCAGGCTTGCTTTAGTTTAGTGGCTTTAAAGGGAAGGGTTCTGGTATCCTGTTGCGCTGGGTTGACTAAGCTGTGATAATGTCACCCTTGGACTTGGGTTGGTGTCTGTAGATGCGCTCTCAGTGACAGACAGGAGTTGTGGGTTGCCTGAAGCCCATCACATCCTGTTATCTCTCCCTCCTGGGGAAATCCTTTTTCCCTTGCAGGGTTAGATTGGGTCATGTTGATACTGAAGAAGCCACACTGTTATCTCCTGAGCACATTTGAATTAATGAGCATCTTCAGTATATGCAAAGAGTCAATGAAGTTAATGTCAATGAGTCAATGACGTCATTGCAGGTTTTTTATTAATATAGCAGAGAGCAGAAGCATAGCCCATGATTATAATCATACTTCAGATGCCTGACTTCCTGGTTTAGGTAGATATTTCAGATTTAACTCTTCTTGGTGGTGTTTCCAGTTTGCCAGACATGTTGTATCCAGGAGTTTGTGTTTTCCAAGTGTATTAACAAGTTTTTTTTTTTCCCCAAAAGATTTCTGGCTTGTGGTCATAACTTGCATATTTTGAAGAATACTGTCTCAGGTCCTGCTATGAATATTCTGTTAAACACTTGAGTGCAGAAGTTTAGCTGTACAAATATCTGCTCCTTTTGTGTGCAGAGCTTAAGACAGCAGAGTTTTGCTCATTGGCTGGGGATTATAGATATTAATAAAATGTTGCATGTGTTCTGCATATCCATTTAGGAAAAAAAATGAGGGAGAGAGAGAATGCAAAGGGATGGATTGAGTTCATTAAGATCTGGGGGGTCTCGTTGTGCTGCTAGACCTTTGGAAGGGCACTAACAGGCAGTTTCTGAGAACCTCTCACTGTGGACTATATAGGACTGATGTGGCTGAGCCAAGGCACTGGACACATCTGTGTTAAGCATCATAAAAAAAGTATTTCCAAAGAGTAGGAGTCAGGTCTTCACTCTCTAATGAATATACACTTGGTCAATGGACTCCATTTAATCTAAGTGCTATGCGAACTGCATAACTGTGTTAGGGTTTGTCTTTTCATTTTTCTTTTTTTTTCCTCCTCTCCTCTCCTCTCCTCTCCTCTCCTCTCCTCTCCTCTCCTCTCCTCTCCTCTCCTCTCCTCTCCTCTCCTCTCCTCTCCTCTCCTCTCCTCTCCTCTCCTCTCCTCTCCTCTCCTCTCCTCTCCTCTCCTCTCCTCTCCTCTCCTCTCCTCTCCTCTCCTCTCCTCTCCTCTCCTCTCCTCTCCTCTCCTCTCCTCTCCTCTCCTCTCCTCTCCTCTCCTCTCCTCTCCTCTCCTCTCCTCTCCTCTCCTCTCCTCTCCTCTCCTCTCCTCTCCTCTCCTCTCCTCTCCTCTCCTCTCCTCCACTACATGAAAGCAAGGGAACATACTGAAATATCACAGGAAAGTCAAACCAGAGAAGTCTGTCTATCCCAATTACTCAAAATCACTCCTGGGTCTGGATGTGGTAGCACGCTATTCAGTGGCTTTTTGTTTTCCTGTAACCTTAGAAACAGCCATGACTAAAGAGATTGTGGAAAGAAAATTTTTTTGCTTTCCCTCTGCTTCATTCCTGGGGAATATAATTAGGAAACCCCAATCTCCACAATCAGGCGTGCTCTTTGAAGAGCTGACAACGTCAGCTAAATCTGAACGTTGTTCTAAATCTGAACAACGTCAGATTTAGGAGAGCTGTGGATTGCTCCAAGGAGGCTTGGAGCAGGGGGGACTTACTCAGCATGTAGTTTCATAGTACTTTAGCCATTACAAAGTTTTCAGTGAACTTTTTGCTTGTTTGCTTGATGAACATGGAAATCTTGTGAATCAATTATGCAGTTGTATTTTCATTCACTTTTGGAAAGGAAAAGACTGATTCTTGAAGATTGAAATTGCTGTAAACTTTTCATAAGTAATCTGCAAGTAGAAACCCATGCCTATTAGAGTTTTCACTTAATTTAGATTTACTTTTATCTATGCATTCATTATCCTGGATGAGGGTGATGGTGGTGGTGATGTCTTTCTTAATATCTGTTAGTCAGAGATCTTCCACAGTCAAGGGAACCAAACAGTGAACAAGACAGTAAGACACTCTCTGGCCTCCTGATTTTTGTTTCCTGCATCACATAGGTGTAAACACAGTTCTGGGAGTGGAGGGAGAAAGGAAATTTTCTGAAAATGAGAGGAATCAGTTTGGGTGGCATGTCAGAAAATATTATCTAGAACACAGTGAAGCAGAGTAGGTGCATCCTTGTTCTGCATAAATAGGGGGAAGGCCATGGAAATAGAGAAGCAGAGAGAGCTGCCTGGTATGGGAGCATGTCTCAGGCTATGCTGGGCTGGTGAGAATAAAATCTCTTCAGGGCCTCTCACTGTCCTTTAAGGTCCTGTCTGACATAGAATCACAGAATCATTTAGGGTGGAAAAGACCTCTAGGGTCACAAAGTCCAGCCATTTACCTAGCAGTGGCCAAAGGTGTGAGGAGAGCCGGGGGAGAAGTTCAGGTATCTTCTGATTATCTACTTAATTCCTCTAGGCTCACTTTGCCCTTTGAGTCTCTCCCTTTGGCCCATTTGTTGATGGTGGAGGAATCCCAGCCATGCTCAGTTAGGATAGCTGGAACTGATGAGTCCTCGTGACTGATGGCTCTTCCTCAAGTGACAGGCAACGATGCCTGTGGGGACTCCCCTGTTGCATGGACAGCTGGCCTGCTCATGAGCCTCTGCTATTTTATGCTCTTCTGTTCAGAATCATAGAATCACAAAATCACAGCATGATTGGGTTGATGACCTTTAAGATCATCCAGTTCCAACCTCTGCCATGCACTCGTTGCCCCTCAGCAAATCAGGTTGCCCAGTGCCCCATCCATGGCCTTGGGCACCTCCAGGAATGGGACACCCACAGCTCTCTGGACAGAAATGCCAGGGTCTCACTGCTCTTTGAGTACAGAATTTCCTCCTAACATCTAACCTGTATTTCCCCTCTTTTAGTTTAAAGCCATTCCCCTTTGTCCTATCACTATCAGACAATGTAAAACATCTCTCTCCCTCCTGTTTATAAGATCAAGTCCAGTTCAAATCTATACTGTTCTTAACCTCACAAATTCAGCAGAAGTTCAGGAGCATTTCAAAAGCAGCTCAGTTGTCTGTAAGAAGGAATACGGTCAACAAGTGGGATTGGCAAGTTTGTTGGACAACTCAATATACCAGACTTGCCTTTGGTCATGAAACAAAGCTCAGCATGAAGGATAGAACCACAGAATCATAGCATATGACAAGTTGGAAGGGAACCAAAAGGGTCATGAAGTCCAGCTCCTGCTGTTTATAGTGTGGGCACAGATAGTAATAGAGGAGTAGGTTAGAGGTCTGGAAGCAGAATGCATTTTTGTCACGCTTACACTGATCAGGATGGGAGAAAAATAAGACTTGAAACACTGTTAAACCAGGAGAGGAGCTGAGGAAATGCAATAGTGGAGGAATAATATGGAAGTGCCTGTGTCTGCAGCAGTCTACCTCCACAGCCTCCCAGACTCAGCTCATGTCTGCTGCTAACACCATATATCTTCTCTTCAGCCCCAAATGCTCATCTGCACGAAGGATAACATGACACCTCCACCACTGTTTATCTCTTATTTCAAGTGCTATAGGATTTACAGTAAACCCAGAACCTTTCTCATTGCACGTGTCTCAAACGTAGGAAAGATAATCTAGCATGTCTCCTAAGCTTAGCTTAAA